>NW_027459266.1:0-100000 GCF_050624435.1 Tenrec ecaudatus
CGTTAGGTTACCTACATAGTCCACGTGCCCGTTCGTTAACCTAGATAGTCCAAGTGCCCGCTAGGTAACCTACATAGTCCAAGCGCCAGCTAGGTAACCTAGACAGTCCAAGTGCCCGCTACGTTACCTGCATAGTCCTAGTGCCCGTTAGGTAACCTAGATAGTCCAAGTGCCCGCTAGGTAACCTACTTTGTCCAAATGCCCGCTAGGTAACCTAGGTAGTCCAAGTACCCGTTAGCTAACCTAGATAATCCAATGCCCGCTAGGTAACCTCCATAGTCCAAGTGCCCGCTAGGTAACCTCCATAGTCCAAGTGCCCGTTCGTTAACCTAGATAGTCCAAGTTCCTGTTAGCTAACATACATAGTACAAGTGCCCGTTCGTTAACCTAGATAGTTCAAGTGCCCGCTAGGTAACCTAGACAGTCCAAGTGCCTGCTAGGTAACCTACATAGTTCAAGTGCCCGTTTGCTAACCTAGATCATCAAAGGGCCCGCTAGTTAACCTACATAGTCCAAGGGCCCGCTAGTTAACCTAGATAGTCCAAGTGCCCGCTAGTTAACCTAGATAGTCCAAGTGCCCGCTAGGTAACCTACAAAGTCCAAGTGCGCGCTAGTAATCTATATAGTCCAAATGCCCGCTAGGGCACCTACGTAGTCCTAGAGCCCGCTAGTTAACCTACATAGTCCAAGTGCACGTTCGTTAACTTAGATAGTCCAAGTCGCGCTAGGTAACCTACATTGTCCAAGGGCCCGCTAGGTAACCTATATAGTCCTAGTGCTCGCTAGTTAACCTATAGTCCAAGTGCCCGCCAGGTAACCTACATATTCCAAGTTCCCGCTAGGTAACCTAGATAGTGCAAATGCCCGTTACCTAACCTAGATAGTCCAAGTGCCCGTTAGGTTACCTACATAGTCCACGTGCCTGTTCGTTAACCTAGATTGTCCAAGTGCCCGCTAGGTAACCTACATAGTCCAAGCGCCAGCTAGGTAACCTGGACAGTCCAAGTGCCCGCTAGGTAACTTAGGTAGTCTAAGTACCCGTTAGCTAACCTAGATAGTCCAAGTGCCCGCTAGGTAACCTCCATAGACCAAGTGCCCCCTAGGTAACCTCCATAGTCAAAGTGCCCGTTCGTTAACCTAGATAGTCCAAGTTCCTGTTAGCTAACATACATAGTACAAGTGCCCGTTCGTTAACCTAGATACTTCAAATGCCCGCTGGGTAACCTAGACAGTCCAAGTGCCTGCTAGGTAACCTACATAGTCCAAGTGCCCGTTTGCTAACCTAGATCGTCAAAGGGCCCGCTAGTTAACCTACATAGTCCAAGGGCCCGCTAGTTAACCTAGATAGTCCAAGTGCCCGCTAGTTAACCTAGATAGTCCAAGTGCCCGCTAGGTAACCTACAAAGTCCAAGTGCGCACTTGGTAATCTATATAGTCCAAATGCCCGCTAGGGCACCTACGTAGTACTAGCGCCCGCTAGTTAACCTACATTGTCCAAGTGCCCGATAGGGAACCTACATTGTCCAAGTGCCCGCTAGAAACCTACATAGTCCAAGTGCAAGAAGGGGACCTACATAATCCAAGTGCCCGCTAGGGAACCTACATAGTCCAAATGCCCTTTAGGTAACCTATATAGTCCAAATGCCCGCTAGGGTACCCACATAGTCCAAGTGTTCGCTAGGGAACCTGCATCGTCCAAGTGCCTGCTAGTTAACCTAGATAGTCCAAGTTCCTGTTAGCTAACCTATATAGTCCAAGTGCCCGCTAGTTAACCTAGATAGTCCAAGTTCCTGTTAGCTAACCTACATAGTCCAAGTGCCCGTTAGGTAACCTAGACAGTCCAAGTGCCCACTAGGCAACCTCCATAGTCCAAGTGCCCGCTAATTTACTTATATAGTCCAAGTGCCTGCTAGGGAACCTGCATTGTCCAAATGCCCGCTAGTTATCCTAGATCGTCCAAGTGTACGCTAGTAAACATACATAGTCCAAGTTCCAGTTAGGTAACCTAGATAGGCCACGTGCCCGCAAGGTAACCTACATAGTCCAAGTGCCCGCTAGGTAACCTAGATATTCCAAGTTCCGGTTTACTAACCTAGATAGTCCAAGTGCCCGCTAGGTAACCTACATAGTCCAAGTGCGAGCTAGGTAACTTAGATAGTCCAATTGCCCGTTAGCTAACTTAGATAGTCGAAGTGTCCGCTAGTTAACCTACATAGTCCAAGTGCCCGTTCGTTAACCTAGATAGGCCAAGTGCCCGCTAGGTAACCTAGACAGTCCAAGTGCCCGCTAGGTTACCTACATAGTCCAAGTGCACGTTCGTTAACCTAGATAGTCCAAGTGCCCGCTGGTAACCTACATATTCCAAGAGCCCGCTAGGTATCCTTGATAGTCCAAGTGCCTTCTAGTTAACCTACATAGTCCAAGTGCCCGCTAGTTAACCTAGATCGTCCAAGTGTCCGATAAGTAACCTACATAGTCCAAGTGCCTGCTAGGTAACCTAGAGAGTCCAAGTGCCTGTTAGCTAACCTACATAGTCCAAGTGCCGTTCGTTAACCTAGATAGGCCAAGTGCCCTCTATGTAACCTAGACAGTCCAAGTGCCCGCTAGGTTACCTACATAGTCCAAGTGTCCGTTCGTTAACCTAGATAGTCCAAGTGCCCGTTTGGTAACCTACATAGTCCATGTGCCCGCTTAGTAACTTGGATAGTCTATGTGCCCGCTAGATAACCAACATAGTCAAAGTGTGCGATAGGTAACCTACATAGTACAAGGGCCCGCTCGTTAACCTAGTTCGTCCAAGTGTCCGCTAATTAACCTACATAGTCCAAGGGCCCTCTAGTTAACCTAGATAGTTCAAGTGCCCGCTAGGGGACGTACATAGTCCAAGTGCCAGCTAGTTAACCAAGATAGTCCAAGTGCCCGCTAGTTTACCTTGATCATCCAAGTGCCCGCTTGTTAACATACATAGTCCAAGTGCCCGATAGGGAACCTACATAGTCCAAGTGCCCGCTGATGAACCTACATAGTCCAAGTGCCCGATAGAGAACCTACATAGTCCAAGTGCCCGTTAGGGAATCTAGATAGTCCAAGTGCCCATAGGGAACCTATATAGTCCAAGTGCCCGCTAGGGAACCTACATAGTCAAAGTGCCCGCTAGGGAACCTGCATTGTCCAAGTGCCCGCTAGTTAACCTAGATAGTCCAAGTGTCCGCTAGTTAACCTACAAAGTCCAAGTTCCCGCTAGGTAACCTAGATAGTCCAAGTGCCCGTAAAGTAACCTACATAGTCCAAGTGCCCGTTAGGTTACCTACATAGTCCACGTGCCCGTTCGCTAACCTAGATTGTCCAAGTGCCCGCTAGGTAACCTACATAGTCCAAGCGCCAGCTAGGTAACCTGGACAGTCCAAGTGCCCGCTAGGTTACCTGCATAGTCCTAGTGCCCGTTAGGTAACCTAGATAGTCCAAGTGCCCGCTAGGTAACCTACATAGTCCAAATGCCCGCTAGGTAACTAGGTAGTCCAAGTACCCGTTAGCTAATCTAGATAGTCCAAGTGCCCACTAGGTAACCTCCATAGTCCAAGTGCCCGTTCGTTAACCTAGATAGTCCAAGTTCCTGTTAGCTAACATATATAGTACAAGTGCCCGTTCGTTAACCTAGATAGTTCAAGTGCCCGCTAGGTAACCTAGACAGTCCAAGTTCCTGCTAGGTAACCTACATAGTCCAAGTGCCCGTTTGCTAACCTAGATCATCAAAGGGCCCGCTAGTTAACCTACATAGTCCAAGGGCCCGCTAGTTAACCTAGATAGTCCAAGTGCCCGCTAGTTAACCTAGATAGTCCAAGTGCCCGCTAGGTAACCTACAAAGTCCAAGTGCGCGCTAGTAATCTATATAGTCCAAATGCCCGCTAGGGCACCTACGTAGTCCTAGAGCCCGCTAGTTAACCTACATAGTCCAAGTGCATGTTCGTTAACTTAGATAGTCCAAGTCGCGCTAGGTAACCTACATTGTCCAAGGGCCCGCTAGGTAACCTATATAGTCCTAGTGCTCGCTAGTTAACCTATAGTCCAAGTGCCCGCCAGGTAACCTACATATTCCAAGTTCCCGCTAGGTAACCTAGATAGTGCAAATGCCCGTTACCTAACCTAGATAGTCCAAGTGCCCGTTAGGTTACCTACATAGTCCACGTGCCCGTTCGTTAACCTAGATAGTTCAAGTGCCCGCTAGGTAACCTAGACAGTCCAAGTGCCTGCTAGGTAACCTACATAGTCCAAGTGCCCGTTTGCTAACCTAGATCGTCAAAGGGCCCGCTAGTTAACCTACATAGTCCAAGGGCCCGCTAGTTAACCTAGATAGTCCAAGTGCCCGCTAGTTAACCTAGATAGTCCAAGTGCCCGCTAGGTAACCTACAAAGTCCAAGTGCGCACTTGGTAATCTATATAGTCCAAATGCCCGCTAGGGCACCTACGTAGTACTAGCGCCCGCTAGTTAACCTACATTGTCCAAGTGCCCGATAGGGAACCTACATTGTCCAAGTGCCCGCTAGAAACCTACATAGTCCAAGTGCAAGAATGGGACCTACATAATCCAAGTGCCCGCTAGGGAACCTACATAGTCCAAATGCCCTTTAGGTAACCTATATAGTCCAAATGCCCGCTAGGGTACCCACATAGTCCAAGTGTTCGCTAGGGAACCTGCATCGTCCAAGTGCCTGCTAGTTAACCTAGATAGTCCAAGTTCCTGTTAGCTAACCTATATAGTCCAAGTGCCCGCTAGTTAACCTAGATAGTCCAAGTTCCTGTTAGCTAACCTACATAGTCCAAGTGCCCGTTAGGTAACCTAGATTGTCCAAGTGCCCACTAGGCAACCTCCATAGTCCAAGTGCCCGCTAATTTACTTATATAGTCCAAGTGCCTGCTAGGGAACCTGCATTGTCCAAATGCCCGCTAGTTATCCTAGATCGTCCAAGTGTCCGCTAGTAAACCTACATAGTCCAAGTTCCAGTTAGGTAACCTAGATAGGCCACGTGCCCGCAAGGTAACCTACATAGTCCAAGTGCCCGCTAGGTAACCTAGATATTCCAAGTTCCGGTTTACTAACCTAGATAGTCCAAGTGCCCGCTAGGTAACCTACATAGTCCAAGTGCGAGCTAGGTAACTTAGATAGTCCAATTGCCCGTTAGCTAACTTAGATAGTCGAAGTGTCCGCTAGTTAACCTACATAGTCCAAGTGCCCGTTCGTTAACCTAGATAGGCCAAGTGCCCGCTAGGTAACCTAGACAGTCCAAGTGCCCGCTAGGTTACCTACATAGTCCAAGTGCACGTTCGTTAACCTAGATAGTCCAAGTGCCCGCTGGTAACCTACATATTCCAAGAGCCCGCTAGGTATCCTTGATAGTCCAAGTGCCTTCTAGTTAACCTACATAGTCCAAGTGCCCGCTAGGTAACCTACATAGTCCAAGTGACCGCTAGGTAACCTAAATAATCCAAATGCCCGCTAAGTAAACTACATAGTCCAAGGGCCCGCTAGTTAACCTAGATAGTCCAAGTGCCCGCTAGTTAACCTAGATCGTCCAAGTGTCCGATAAGTAACCTACATAGTCCAAGTGCCTGCTAGGTAACCTAGAGAGTCCAAGTGCCTGTTAGCTAACCTACATAGTCCAAGTGCCGTTCGTTACCCTAGATAGGCCAAGTGCCCTCTATGTAACCTAGACAGTCCAAGTGCCCGCTAGGTTACCTACATAGTCCAAGTGTCCGTTCGTTAACCTAGATAGTCCAAGTGCCCGTTTGGTAACCTACATAGTCCATGTGCCCGCTTAGTAACCTGGATAGTCTATGTGCCCGCTAGATAACCAACATAGTCAAAGTGCGCGATAGGTAACCTACATAGTACAAGGGCCCGCTCGTTAACCTAGTTCGTCCAAGTGTCCGCTAATTAACCTACATAGTCCAAGGGCCCTCTAGTTAACCTAGATAGTTCAAGTGCCCGCTAGGGGACGTACATAGTCCAAGTGCCAGCTAGTTAACCAAGATAGTCCAAGTGCCCGCTAGTTTACCTTGATCATCCAAGTGCCCGCTTGTTAACATACATAGTCCAAGTGCCCGATAGGGAACCTACATAGTCCAAGTGCCCGCTGAGGAACCTACATAGTCCAAGTGCCCGATAGAGAACCTACATAGTCCAAGTGCCCGTTAGGGAATCTAGATAGTCCAAGTGCCCGCTAGGGAACCTACATAGTCAAAGTGCCCGCTAGGGAACCTGCATTGTCCAAGTGCCCGCTAGTTAACCTAGATAGTCCAAGTGTCCGCTAGTTAACCTACAAAGTTCAAGTTCCCGCTAGGTAACCTAGATAGTCCAAGTGCCCGTAAAGTAACCTACATAGTCCAAGTGCCCGTTAGGTTACCTACATAGTCCACGTGCCCGTTCGTTAACCTAGATTGTCCAAGTGCCCGCTAGGTAACCTACATAGTCCAAGCGCCAGCGAGGTAACCTGGACAGTCCAAGTGCCCGCTAGGTTACCTGCATAGTCCTAGTGCCCGTTAGGTAACCTAGATAGTCCAAGTGCCCGCTAGGTAACCTACATAGTCCAAATGCCCGCTAGGTAACTAGGTAGTCCAAGTACCCGTTAGCTAACCTAGATAGTCCAAGTGCCCACTAGGTAACCTCCATAGTCCAAGTGCCCGTTCGTTAACCTAGATAGTCCAAGTTCCTGTTAGCTAACATATATAGTACAAGTGCCCGTTCGTTAACCTAGATAGTTCAAGTGCCCGCTAGGTAACCTAGACAGTCCAAGTGCCTGCTAGGTAACCTACATAGTCCAAGTGCCCGTTTGCTAACCTAGATCATCAAAGGGCCCGCTAGTTAACCTAGATAGTCCAAGGGCCCGCTAGTTAACCTAGATAGTCCAAGTGCCCGCTAGTTAACCTAGATAGTCCAAGTGCCCGCTAGGTAACCTACAAAGTCCAAGTGCGCGCTAGTAATCTATATAGTCCAAATGCCCGCTAGGGCACCTACGTAGTCCTAGCGCCCGCTAGTTAACCTACATTGTCCAAGTGCCCGCTAGAAACCTATATAGTCCAAGTGCAAGAAGGGAACCTACATAATCCAAGTGCCCGCTAGGGAACCTACATAGTTCAAATGCCCTTTAGGTAACCTATATAGTCCAAATGCCCGCTAGGGTACCCACATAGTCCAAGTGTTCGCTAGGGAACCTGCATCGTCCAAGTGCCCGCTAGATAACCCAGATAGTCCAAGTTCCTGTTAGCTAACCTACATAGTCCAAGTGCCCGCTACGTAACCTAGATATTCCAAGTTCCGGTTTACTAACCTAGATAGTCCAAGTGCCCGCTAGGTAACCTACATAGTCCAAGTGCGAGCTAGGTAACTTAGATAGTCCAATTGCCCGTTAGCTAACCTAGATAGTCGAAGTGTCCGCTAGTTAACCTACATAGTCCAAGTGCCCGTTCGTTAACCTAGATAGGCCAAGTGCCCCCTAGGTAACCTAGACAGTCCAAGTGCCCGCTAGGTTACCTACATAGTCCAAGTGCACGTTCGTTAACCTAGATAGTCCAAGTGCCCGGTGGTAACCTACATATTCCAAGAGCCCGCTAGGTATCCTTGATAGTCCAAGTGCCTTCTAGTTAACCTACATAGTCCAAGTGCCCGCTAGGTAACCTACATAGTCCAAGTGCCCGCTAGGTAACCTAAATAATCCAAATGCCCGCTAGGGAAACTACATAGTCCAAGGGCCCGCTAGTTAACCTAGATAGTCCAAGTGCCCGCTAGTAAACCTAGATAGTCCAAGGGCCCGCTATTTAACCTAGATAGTCCAAGTGCCCGCTAGTTAACCTAGATCGTCCAAGTGTCCGATAAGTAACCTACATAGTCCAAGTGCCTGCTAGGTAACCTAGAGAGTCCAAGTGCCTGTTAGCTAACCTACATAGTCCAAGTGCCGTTCGTTACCCTAGATAGGCCAAGTGCCCTCTATGTAACCTAGACAGTCCAAGTGCCCGCTAGGTTACCTACATAGTCCAAGTGTCCGTTCGTTAACCTAGATAGTCCAAGTGCCCGTTTGGTAACCTACATAGTCCATGTGCCCGCTTAGTAACCTGGATAGTCTATGTGCCCGCTAGATAACCAACATAGTCAAAGTGCGCGATAGGTAACCTACATAGTACAAGGGCCCGCTCGTTAACCTAGTTCGTCCAAGTGTCCGCTAATTAACCTACATAGTCCAAGGGCCCTCTAGTTAACCTAGATAGTTCAAGTGCCCGCTAGGGGACGTACATAGTCCAAGTGCCAGCTAGTTAACCAAGATAGTCCAAGTGCCCGCTAGTTTACCTTGATCATCCAAGTGCCCGCTTGTTAACATACATAGTCCAAGTGCCCGATAGGGAACCTACATAGTCCAAGTGCCCGGTGAGGAACCTACATAGTCCAAGTGCCCGATAGAGAACCTACATAGTCCAAGTGCCCGTTAGGGAATCTAGATAGTCCAAGTGCCCATAGGGAACCTATATAGTCCAAGTGCCCGCTAGGGAACCTACATAGTCAAAGTGCCCGCTAGGGAACCTGCATTGTCCAAGTGCCCGCTAGTTAACCTAGATAGTCCAAGTGTCCGCTAGTTAACCTACAAAGTTCAAGTTCCCGCTAGGTAACCTAGATAGTCCAAGTGCCCGTAAAGTAACCTACATAGTCCAAGTGCCCGTTAGGTTACCTACATAGTCCACGTGCCCGTTCGTTAACCTAGATTGTCCAAGTGCCCGCTAGGTAACCTACATAGTCCAAGCGCCAGCTAGGTAACCTGGACAGTCCAAGTGCCCGCTAGGTTACCTGCATAGTCCTAGTGCCCGTTAGGTAACCTAGATAGTCCAAGTGCCCGCTAGGTAACCTACATAGTCCAAATGCCCGCTAGGTAACTAGGTAGTCCAAGTACCCGTTAGCTAACCTAGATAGTCCAAGTGCCCACTAGGTAACCTCCATAGTCCAAGTGCCCGTTCGTTAACCTAGATAGTCCAAGTTCCTGTTAGCTAACATATATAGTACAAGTGCCCGTTCGTTAACCTAGATAGTTCAAGTGCCCGCTAGGTAACCTAGACAGTCCAAGTGCCTGCTAGGTAACCTACATAGTCCAAGTGCCCATTTGCTAACCTAGATCGTCAAAGGGCCCGCTAGTTAACCTACATAGTCCAAGGGCCCGCTAGTTAACCTAGATAGTCCAAGTGCCCGCTAGTTAACCTAGATAGTCCAAGTGCCCGCTAGGTAACCTACAAAGTCCAAGTGCGCACTTGGTAATCTATATAGTCCAAATGCCCGCTAGGGCACCTACGTAGTACTAGCGCCCGCTAGTTAACCTACATTGTCCAAGTGCCCGATAGGGAACCTACTTGTCCAAGTGCCCGCTAGAAACCTACATAGTCCAAGTGCAAGAAGGGGACCTACATAATCCAAGTGCCCGCTAGGGAACCTACATAGTCCAAATGCCCTTTAGGTAACCTATATAGTCCAAATGCCCGCTAGGGTACCCACATAGTCCAAGTGTTCGCTAGGGAACCTGCATCGTCCAAGTGCCTGCTAGTTAACCTAGATAGTCCAAGTTCCTGTTAGCTAACCTATATAGTCCAAGTGCCCGCTAGTTAACCTAGATAGTCCAAGTTCCTTTTAGCTAACCTACATAGTCCAAGTGCCCGTTAGGTAACCTAGACAGTCCAAGTGCCCACTAGGTAACCTCCATAGTCCAAGTGCCCGCTAATTTACTTATATAGTCCAAGTGCCTGCTAGGGAACCTGCATTGTCCAAATGCCCGCTAGTTATCCTAGATCGTCCAAGTGTCCGCTAGTAAACCTACATAGTCCAAGTTCCAGTTAGGTAACCTAGATAGGCCACGTGCCCGCAAGGTAACCTACATAGTCCAAGTGCCCGCTAGGTAACCTAGATATTCCAAGTTCCGGTTTACTAACCTAGATAGTCCAAGTGCCCGCTAGGTAACCTACATAGTCCAAGTGCGAGCTAGGTAACTTAGATAGTCCAATTGCCCGTTAGCTAACTTAGATAGTCGAAGTGTCCGCTAGTTAACCTACATAGTCCAAGTGCCCGTTCGTTAACCTAGATAGGCCAAGTGCCCGCTAGGTAACCTAGACAGTCCAAGTGCCCGCTAGGTTACCTACATAGTCCAAGTGCACGTTCGTTAACCTAGATAGTCCAAGTGCCCGCTGGTAACCTACATATTCCAAGAGCCCGCTAGGTATCCTTGATAGTCCAAGTGCCTTCTAGTTAACCTACATAGTCCAAGTGCCCGCTAGGTAACCTACATAGTCCAAGTGACCGCTAGGTAACCTAAATAATCCAAATGCCCGCTAAGTAAACTACATAGTCCAAGGGCCCGCTAGTTAACCTAGATAGTCCAAGTGCCCGCTAGTTAACCTAGATCGTCCAAGTGTCCGATAAGTAACCTACATAGTCCAAGTGCCTGCTAGGTAACCTAGAGAGTCCAAGTGCCTGTTAGCTAACCTACATAGTCCAAGTGCCGTTCGTTACCCTAGATAGGCCAAGTGCCCTCTATGTAACCTAGACAGTCCAAGTGCCCGCTAGGTTACCTACATAGTCCAAGTGTCCGTTCGTTAACCTAGATAGTCCAAGTGCCCGTTTGGTAACCTACATAGTCCATGTGCCCGCTTAGTAACCTGGATAGTCTATGTGCCCGCTAGATAACCAACATAGTCAAAGTGCGCGATAGGTAACCTACATAGTACAAGGGCCCGCTCATTAACCTAGTTCGTCCAAGTGTCCGCTAATTAACCTACATAGTCCAAGGGCCCTCTAGTTAACCTAGATAGTTCAAGTGCCCGCTAGGGGACGTACATAGTCCAAGTGCCAGCTAGTTAACCAAGATAGTCCAAGTGCCCGCTAGTTTACCTTGATCTTCCAAGTGCCCGCTTGTTAACATACATAGTCCAAGTGCCCGATAGGGAACCTACATAGTCCAAGTGCCCGCTGAGGAACCTACATAGTCCAAGTGCCCGATAGAGAACCTACATAGTCCAAGTGCCCGTTAGGGAATCTAGATAGTCCAAGTGCCCATAGGGAACCTATATAGTCCAAGTGCCCGCGAGGGAACCTACATAGTCAAAGTGCCCGCTAGGGAACCTGCATTGTCCAAGTGCCCGCTAGTTAACCTAGATAGTCCAAGTGTCCGCTAGTTAACCTACAAAGTTCAAGTTCCCGCTAGGTAACCTAGATAGTCCAAGTGCCCGTAAAGTAACCTACATAGTCCAAGTGCCCGTTAGGTTACCTACATAGTCCACGTGCCCGTTCGTTAACCTAGATTGTCCAAGTGCCCGCTAGGTAACCTACATAGTCCAAGCGCCAGCTAGGTAACCTGGACAGTCCAAGTGCCCGCTAGGTTACCTGCATAGTCCTAGTGCCCGTTAGGTAACCTAGATAGTCCAAGTGCCCGCTAGGTAACCTACATAGTCCAAATGCCCGCTAGGTAACTAGGTAGTCCAAGTACCCGTTAGCTAACCTAGATAGTCCAAGTGCCCACTAGGTAACCTCCATAGTCCAAGTGCCCGTTCGTTAACCTAGATAGTCCAAGTTCCTGTTAGCTAACATATATAGTACAAGTGCCCGTTCGTTAACCTAGATAGTTCAAGTGCCCGCTAGGTAACCTAGACAGTCCAAGTGCCTGCTAGGTAACCTACATAGTCCAAGTGCCCGTTTGCTAACCTAGATCATCAAAGGGCCCGCTAGTTAACCTACATAGTCCAAGGGCCCGCTAGTTAACCTAGATAGTCCAAGTGCCCGCTAGTTAACCTAGATAGTCCAAGTGCCCGCTAGGTAACCTACAAAGTCCAAGTGCGCGCTAGTAATCTATATAGTCCAAATGCCCGCTAGGGCACCTACGTAGTCCTAGCGCCCGCTAGTTAACCTACATTGTCCAAGTGCCCGCTAGAAACCTACATAGTCCAAGTGCAAGAAGGGAACCTACATAATCCAAGTGCCCGCTAGGGAACCTACATAGTTCAAATGCCCTTTAGGTAACCTATATAGTCCAAATGCCCGCTAGGGTACCCACATAGTCCAAGTGTTCGCTAGGGAACCTGCATCGTCCAAGTGCCCGCTAGTTAACCCAGATAGTCCAAGTTCCTGTTAGCTAACCTACATAGTCCAAGTGCCCGTTAGGTAACCTAGATAGGCCACGTGCCCGCAAGGTAACCTACATAGTCCAAGTGCGAGCTAGGTAACTTAGATAGTCCAATTGCCCGTTAGCTAACCTAGATAGTCGAAGTGTCCGCTAGTTAACCTACATAGTCCAAGTGCCCGTTCGTTAACCTAGATAGGCCAAGTGCCCCCTAGGTAACCTAGACAGTCCAAGTGCCCGCTAGGTTACCTACATAGTCCAAGTGCACGTTCGTTAACCTAGATAGTCCAAGTGCCCGGTGGTAACCTACATATTCCAAGAGCCCGCTAGGTATCCTTGATAGTCCAAGTGCCTTCTAGTTAACCTACATAGTCCAAGTGCCCGCTAGGTAACCTACATAGTCCAAGTGCCCGCTAGGTAACCTAAATAATCCAAATGCCCGCTAGGGAAACTACATAGTCCAAGGGCCCGCTAGTTAACCTAGATAGTCCAAGTGCCCGCTAGTATACCTAGATAGTCCAAGCGCCCGCTAGTTAACCTAGATAGTCCAAGTGCCCGCTAGTTAACCTAGATCGTCCAAGTGTCCGATAAGTAACCTACATAGTCCAAGTGCCTGCTAGGTCACCTAGAGAGTCCAAGTGCCTGTTAGCTAACCTACATAGTCCAAGTGCCGTTCGTTAACCTAGATAGGCCAAGTGCCCTCTATGTAACCTAGACAGTCCAAGTGCCCGCTAGGTTACCTACATAGTCCAAGTGTCCGTTCGTTAACCTAGATAGTCCAAGTGCTCGTTTGGTAACCTACATAGTCCAAGTGCCCGCTTCGTAACCTGGATAGTCTATGTGCCCGCTAGATAACCAACATAGTCAAAGTGCGCGATAGGTAACCTACATAGTACAAGGGCCCGCTCGTTAACCTAGTTCGTCCAAGTGTCCGCTAATTAACCTACATAGTCCAAGGGCCCTCTAGTTAACCTAGATAGTTCAAGTGCCCGCTAGGGGACGTACATAGTCCAAGTGCCAGCTAGTTAACCAAGATAGTCCAAGTGCCCGCTAGTTAACCTTGATCATCCAAGTGCCCGCTTGTTAACATACATAGTCCAAGTGCCCGATAGGGAACCTACATAGTCCAAGTGCCCGCTGAGGAACCTACATAGTCCAAGTGCCCGATAGCGAACCTACATAGTCCAAGTGCCCGTTAGGGAATCTAGATAGTCCAAGTGCCCATAGGGAACCTATATAGTCCAAGTGCCCGCTAGGGAACCTACATAGTCAAAGTGCCCGCTAGGGAACCTGCATTGTCCAAGTGCCCGCTAGTTAACCTAGATTGTCCAAGTGTCCGCTAGTTAACCTACATAGTCCAAGTTCCCGTTAGGTAACCTAGATATTCCAAGTTCCTGTTAACTAACCTAGATAGTCCAAGTGCCCGTTAGGTAACCTAAATAGTCCAAGTGCCCATTCGTTAACCTAGATAGTCCAAGTGCCCGCTAGGTAACCTACATAGTCCAAGGGCCCGCTAGGTAACCTATATAGTCCAAGTGCCCGCTAGTTAACCTAGATAGTCCAAGTTCCTGTTAGCTAACCTACATAGTCCAAGTGCCCGTTAGGTAACCTAGACAGTTCAAGTGCCCGCTAGGTAACCTCCATAGTCCAAGTGCCCGCTAATTTACCTATATAGTCCAAGTGCCTGCTAGGGAACCTGCATTGTCCAAATGCCCGCTAGTTAACCTAGATCGTACAAGTGTCCACTAGTAAACCTACATAGTCCAAGTTCCAGTTAGGTAACCTAGATAGGCCACGTGCCCGCAAGGTAACCTACATAGTCCAAGTGCCCGCTAGGTAACCTAGATATTCCAAGTTCCGGTTTACTAACCTAGATAGTCCAAGTGCCCACTAGGTAACCTACATAGTCCAAATGCCCATTCGTTAACCTAGATAGTCCAAGTGCCCGCTAGGTAACCTATACTGTCCAAGTGCCCGCTAGGTTGCCTACATAGTCCAAGTGCACGTTCGTTAACTTAGATAGTCCAATCGCGCTAGGTAACCTACATTTTCCAAGGACCCGCTAGGTAACCTATATAGTCCAAGTGCTCGCTAGTTAACCTATAGTCCAAGTGCCCGCTAGGTAACCTATATATTCCAAGTTCCCGCTACATAACATAGATAGTGCAAATGCCCGTTACCTACCCTAGATAGTCCAAGTGCCCGCTAGGTAACCTACATAGTCCAAGTGCCTGCTAGGTAACCTAGACAGTCCAAGTGCCTGTTAGCTCACCTACATAGTCCAAGTGCCGTTCGTTAACCTAGATAGGCCAAGTGCCCTCTATGTAACCTAGACAGTCCAAGTGCCCGCTAGGTTACCTACATAGTCCAAGTGTCCGTTCGTTAACCTAGATAGTCCAAGTGCCCGTTTGGTAACCTACATAGTCCATGTGCCCGCTTAGTAACCTGGATAGTCTATGTGCCCGCTAGATAACAAACATAGTCAAAGTGCGCGATAGGTAACCTACATAGTACAAGAGCCCGCTCGTTAACCTAGTTCGTCCAAGTGTCCGCTAATTAACCTACATAGTCCAAGGGCCCTCTAGTTAACCTAGATAGTTCAAGTGCCCGCTAGGGGACGTACATAGTCCAAGTGCCAGCTAGTTAACCAAGATAGTCCAAGTGCCCGCTAGTTAACCTTGATCATCCAAGTGCCCGCTTGTTAACATACATAGTCCAAGTGCCCGATAGGGAACCTACATAGTCCAAGTGCCCGCTGAGGAACCTACATAGTCCAAGTGCCCGATAGAGAACCTACATAGTCCAAGTGCCCGTTAGGGAATCTAGATAGTCCAAGTGCCCATAGGGAACCTATATAGTCCAAGTGCCCGCTAGGGAACCTACATAGTCAAAGTGCCCGCTAGGGAACCTGCATTGTCCAAGTGCCCGCTAGTTAACCTAGATAGTCCAAGTGTCCGCTAGTTAACCTACAAAGTCCAAGTTCCCGCTAGGTAACCTAGATAGTCCAAGTGCCCGTAAAGTAACCTACATAGTCCAAGTGCCCGTTAGGTTACCTACATAGTCCACGTGCCCGTTCGTTAACCTAGATTGTCCAAGTGCCCGCTAGGTAACCTACATAGTCCAAGCGCCAGCTAGGTAACCTGGACAGTCCAAGTGCCCGCTAGGTTACCTGCATAGTCCTAGTGCCCGTTAGGTAACCTAGATAGTCCAAGTGCCCGCTAGGTAACCTACATAGTCCAAATGCCCGCTAGGTAACTAGGTAGTCCAAGTACCCGTTAGCTAACCTAGATAGTCCAAGTGCCCACTAGGTAACCTCCATAGTCCAAGTGCCCGTTCGTTAACCTAGATAGTCCAAGTTCCTGTTAGCTAACATATATAGTACAAGTGCCCGTTCGTTAACCTAGATAGTTCAAGTGCCCGCTAGGTAACCTAGACAGTCCAAGTGCCTGCTAGGTAACCTACATAGTCCAAGTGCCCGTTTGCTAACCTAGATCATCAAAGGGCCCGCTAGTTAACCTACATAGTCCAAGGGCCCGCTAGTTAACCTAGATAGTCCAAGTGCCCGCTAGTTAACCTAGATAGTCCAAGTGCCCGCTAGGTAACCTACAAAGTCCAAGTGCACGCTAGTAATCTATATAGTCCAAATGCCCGCTAGGGCACCTACGTAGTCCTAGCGCCCGCTAGTTAACCTACATTGTCCAAGTGCCCGCTAGAAACCTACATAGTCCAAGTGCAAGAAGGGAACCTACATAATCCAAGTGCCCGCTAGGGAACCTACATAGTCCAAATGCCCTTTAGGTAACCTATATAGTCCAAATGCCCGCTAGGGTACCCACATAGTCCAAGTGTTCGCTAGGGAACCTGCATCTTCCAAGTGCCCGCTAGTTAACCTAGATAGTCCAAGTTCCTGTTAGCTAACCTATATAGTCCAAGTGCCCGCTAGTTAACCCAGATAGTCCAAGTTCCTGTTAGCTAACCTACATAGTCAAGTGCCCGTTAGGTAACCTAGATAGGCCACGTGCCCGCAAGGTAACCTACATAGTCCAAGTGCCCGCTACGTAACCTAGATATTCCAAGTTCCGGTTTACTAACCTAGATAGTCCAAGTGCCCGCTAGGTAAACTACATAGTCCAAGTGCGAGCTAGGTAACTTAGATAGTCCAATTGCCCGTTAGCTAACCTAGATAGTCGAAGTGTCCGCTAGTTAACCTACATAGTCCAAGTGCCCGTTCGTTAACCTAGATAGGCCAAGTGCCCGCTAGGTAACCTAGACAGTCCAAGTGCCCGCTAGGTTACCTACATAGTCCAAGTGCACGTTCGTTAACCTAGATAGTCCAAGTGCCCGCTGGTAACCTACATATTCCAAGAGCCCGCTAGGTATCCTTGATAGTCCAAGTGCCTTCTAGTTAACCTACATAGTCCAAGTGCCCGCTTGGTAACCTACATAGTCCAAGTGACCGCTAGGTAACCTAAATAATCCAAATGCCCCCTAGGGAAACTACATAGTCCAAGGGCCCGCTAGTTAACCTAGATAGTCCAAGTGCCCGCTAGTAAACCTAGATAGTCCAAGCGCCCGCTAGTTAACCTAGATAGTCCAAGTGCCCGCTAGTTAACCTAGATCGTCCAAGTGTCCGATAAGTAACCTACATAGTCCAAGTGCCTGCTAGGTCACCTAGAGAGTCCAAGTGCCTGTTAGCTAACCTACATAGTCCAAGTGCCGTTCGTTAACGTAGATAGGCCAAGTGCCCTCTATGTAACCTAGACAGTCCAAGTGCCCGCTAGGTTACCTACATAGTCCAAGTGTCCGTTCGTTAACCTAGATAGTCCAAGTGCTCGTTTGGTAACCTACATAGTCCAAGTGCCCGCTTCGTAACCTGGATAGTCTGTGTGCCCGCTAGATAACCAACATAGTCAAAGTGCGCGATAGGTAACCTACATAGTACAAGGCCCGCTGGTTAACCTAGTTCGTCCAAGTGTCCGCTAATTAACCTACATAGTCCAAGGGCCCTCTAGTTAACCTAGATAGTTCAAGTGCCCGTTAGGGAACGTACATAGTCCAAGTGCCAGCTAGTTAACCAAGATAGTCCAAGTGCCCGCTAGTTTACCTTGATCATCCAAGTGCCCGCTTGTTAACATACATAGTCCAAGTGCCCGATAGGGAACCTACATAGTCCAAGTGCCCGCTGAGGAACCTACATAGTCCAAGTGCCCGATAGCGAACCTACATAGTCCAAGTGCCCGTTAGGGAATCTAGATAGTCCAAGTGCCCATAGGGAACCTATATAGTCCAAGTGCCCGCTAGGGAACCTACATAGTCAAAGTGCCCGCTAGGGAACCTGCATTGTCCAAGTGCCCGCTAGTTAACCTAGATTGTCCAAGTGTCCGCTAGTTAACCTACATAGTCCAAGTTCCCGTTAGGTAACCTAGATAGTCCAAGTGCCCGTAAAGTAACCTACATAGTCCAAGTGCCCGTTAGGTAACCTAGATATTCCAAGTTCCTGTTAACTAACCTAGATAGTCCAAGTGCCCGCTAGGTAACCTAAATAGTCCAAGTGCCCATTCGTTAACCTAGATAGTCTAAGTGCCCGCTAGGTAACCTACATAGTCCAAGGGCCCGCTAGGTAACCTATATAGTCCAAGTGTCCGCTAGTTAACCTAGATAGTCCAAGTTCCTGTTAGCTAACCTACATAGTCCAAGTGCCCGTTAGGTAACCTAGACAGTTCAAGTGCCCGCTAGGTAACCTCCATAGTCCAAGTGCCCGCTAATTTACCTATATAGTCCAAGTGCCTGCTAGGGAACCTGCATTGTCCAAATGCCCGCTAGTTAATCTAGATCGTACAAGTGTCCACTAGTAAACCTACATAGTCCAAGTTCCAGTTAGGTAACCTAGATAGGCCACGTGCCCGCAAGGTAACCTACATAGTCCAAGTGCCCGCTAGGTAACCTAGATATTCCAAGTTCCGGTTTACTAACCTAGATAGTCCAAGTGCCCGCTAGGTAACCTACATAGTCCAAATGCCCATTCGTTAACCTAGATAGTCCAAGTGCCCGCTAGGTAACCTATACTGTCCAAGTGCCCGCTAGGTTGCCTACATAGTCCAAGTGCACGTTCGTTAACTTAGATAGTCCAATCGCGCTAGGTAACCTACATTTTCCAAGGGCCCGCTAGGTAACCTATATAGTCCAAGTGCTCGCTAGTTAACATATAGTCCAAGTGCCCGCTAGGTAACCTATATATTCCAAGTTCCCGCTACATAACATAGATAGTGCAAATGCCCGTTACCTAACCTAGATAGTCCAAGTGCCCGCTAGGTAACCTACATAGTCCAAGCGCCAGCTAGGTAACCTAGACAGTCCAAGTGCCCGCTAGGTTACTTGCATAGTCCTAGTGCCCGTTAGGTAACCTAGATAGTCCAAGTGCCCGCTAGGTAACCTACATAGTCCAAATGCCCGCTAGGTAACCTAGGAAGTCCAAATACCCGTTAGCTAACCTAGATAGTCCAAGTGCCCGCTAGGCAACCTCCATAGTCCAAGTGCCCCCTAGGTAACCTCCATAGTCCAAGTGCCCGTTCGTTAATCTAGATAGTCCAAGTTCCTGTTAGCTAACATACATAGTACAAGTGCCCGTTCGTTAACCTAGATAGTTCAAGTGCCCGCTAGGTAACCTAGACAGTCCAAGTGCCTGCTAGGTAACGTACATAATCCAAGTGCCCGTTTGCTAACCTAGATCGTCAAAGTGCCCGCTAGTTAACCTACATAGTCCAAGGGCCCGCTAGTTAACCTAGATAGTCCAAGTGCCCGCTACTTTACCTACATAGTCCAAGGGCCCGCTAGGTAACCTACATAGTCCTAGTGCCCGCTAGTTAACCTACATTGTCCAAGTCCCTGATAGGGAACCTACATATTCCAAGTATCCGCTAGGTAACCTACATAGTCCAAATGCCCGCTAGTAACGTACATAGTCCAAGTGACCGATAGGGAACTTACATAATCCAAGTGCTCGCTAGGGAACCTACATAGTCCAAGTGCCCGTTAGCTAACCTAGATAGTCCAAGGGCCAACTAGTTAACCTACATGGTTCAAGTGCCCGCTGGTAACCTAGCTAATCCAAGTATCCGCTAGTTAACCTATATAGGCCATGTGCCCGCTAGTTAATCTAGATGGTCCAAGTGCCCGCTAGTTAACCTACATAGTCCAAGGGCCCGCTAGTTTACCTACATAGTGCAAGGGCCCGCAAGTTAACCTAGATCGTCCAAGTGTCCGCTAGTTAACCTACATAGTCCCAGTGCCCTCTAGTTAACCTACATAGTCCAAGTGCCCGTAAGCTAACCTAGATAGTCCAAGGGCCCGCGACTTGACCTACATAATCCAAGTGCCTGCTTGGTAACCTAGATAGTCCATGTGCCCCCTAGTCATCCTAGATAGTCCTATTGCCCGGTAGTTAACCTAGATAGTCCAAGTGCCCGCTAGGTAACGTAGATAGTCCAGTGCCCTCTAGGGTATGTACATAGTCCAAGTGCCCGCTAGGTAACCTAGATAGTCTAAGTGCCCGCTAGTTAACCTACATAGTCGAAGGGCCCGCTAGTTAACCTACATAGTACAAGTGCCCGATAGGGAACCAACATAGTTAAGTGCCCACTAGGGGACGTACATAGTCCAAGTGCCCGCTAGGTAACCTAGATAGTCCAAGTGCGCACTAGGGTATGTACATAGTCCGAGTGCCTGCTAGGAAACCTAGATAGTCCAAGGGCCCGTTAGGTAACCTAGATCGTCCAAGTGCCCGCTAGGTTACCTACATAGTCCAAGTTCCTGCTAGGTAACCTAGATAGTCCAAGTGCCCGTTACCTAACCTAGATCGTCCAAGTGCCCCCTAGGCAACCTACATAGTCCAAGTGCCCGTTCGTTAACCTAGAAGTCCATGTGCCCGCTAGGTAACCTAGACAGTCCAAGTGCCCGCTAGGTTACCTGCATAGTCCAAGTGTCCGTTAGGTAACCTAGATAGTCCAAGTGGCCGCTAGGTAACCTACATAGTCTAAGTGCCCGCTAGGTAACCTAGATAGGCCAAGGGCCCGTTAGCTAACCTAGATAGTCCAACTGCCCACTAGGTGACCTACATAGTCAAAGTGCCCGCTAGGTAACCTAGATAGCCCATGTTCCTGTTAGCTTCCCTAGATAGTCCAAGTGCCCGCTAAATAACCTACATAGTCCAAGGGCCCGCTTGTTAACCTAGTTCGTCCAAGTGTCCGCTAGTTAACCTACATAGTCCAAGTACCCGCTAGGTAACCAAGATAGTCAAAGTGGCCGCTAGGTAACCTACATAGTCCAAGTTCCCACTAGGTAACCTAGATAGTCCAAGTGCCCGTTACCTAACCTAGATAGTCCAAGTCCCGCTAGGTAACCTACATAGTCCTAGTGCCCGCTAGTTAACCAACATTGTTCAAGTGCCCGATACGGAACCCTCATAGTCCAAGTGCCCGTAAGGTAACCTACATAGTCCAAATGCCCGCAAGTAACCTACATGGTCCAAGTGTCTGATAGGGAACCTACATAATCCAAGTGCACGCTAGGGAATTTACGTAGTCCAAGTGCCCGTTAGTTAACCTAGATAGTCCAAGTGCCCGCTAGTTAAGCTATATAGTCCAAGCACCCGCTTGGTAACGTAGATAGTTCAAGTGCACGCTAGGTAACCTAGATAGTCCAAGTGTCCGCTAGTTAACCTACAAAGTACAAGTGCCCGGTAGGTAATCTATATAGTCAAAATGCCCGCTAGGGCACCTACATAATCCAAATACCTGCTAATTAACCTACATAGTCCAAGTGCCCGTTAGCTAACCTAGATCATATAAGGGCCCACTAGTTAACCTACATAGTTCAAGTGCCCGCTAGCTAACCTAGATAATCCAAGTGCCCGCTAGTTAAGTGATATCATCCAAGTGCCCGCTAGTTAATTTAGTACGTCCAAGTGCCCGCTAGTTAACCAACATAGTCTAAGTGCCCGCTAGGTAACCTAGATAGTCCAAGTTCCTGTTAGCTAACCTAGATAGTCCAAGTGCCCGCTAGGTAACCTACATAGTCCAAGGGCCCGCTCGTTAACCTAGTTCGTCCAAGTGCCCGCTAGTTAACCTACATAGTCCAAGTGCCCGCTAGGTAACCTACATAGTCCTGGCGCCAACTAATTAACCTACGTTGTCCAAGTGCCCGATAGGGAACCTACATATTCCAAGTGCCCACTAGGTAACCTACATAGACCAAATGCCCGCTAGTAACCTACATAGTCCAAGTGCAAGAGGGGAACCAACATAATCCAAGTTCCCGCTAGGGAACCTACGTAGTCCAAATGCCCGTTAGGTATCCTACATAGTCCAAATGCCCGCTAGGGTACCCACATAGTCCAAGTGCCCGCTAGGGAACCTACATAGTCAAAGTGCCCGCTAGGGAACCTGCATCGTCCAATTGCCAGCTAGTTAACCTAGATAGTCCAAGTTCCTGTTAGCTAACCTACATAGTCCAAGTGCCCGTTCATTAACCTAGATACTTCCAAGTGCCCGCTAGGTAACCTACATAATCCATGTGCCCGCTAGGTAACTTAGATAGTCCAAGTGCCTGTTAGCTAATATAGATAGTCCAAGTGCCCGCTAGGTAAACTACATAGTCTAAGTGCCCGTTCGTTAACCTAGATAGTCCAAGTGCCCGCTAGGTTACCTAGACAGTCCAAGTGCCTGCTAGGTAACCAACATAGTCCAAGTGCCCGTTTGCTAACCTAGATCGTCAAAGTGCCCCCTAGTTAACATACATAGTCCAAGTTCCCGCTAGTTAACCTAGATCGTCCAAGTGTCCTCTAGTTAACCTACATAGTCCAAGTTCCCGTTAGGTAACCTAGATAGTACAAGTGCCCGCAAGGTAACCTACATAGTCCATGTGCCCGCAAGGTAACCTACATAGTCCAAGTGCCCGCTAGGTAACCTAGATATTCCAAGTTCCTGTTAACTAACCTAGATAGTCCAAGTGCCCGCTAGGTAACCTATATAGTCCAAGTGCCCATTCGTTAACCTAGATAGTCCAAATGCCCGCTAGGTAACCTTCATAGTCTAAGGGCCCGCTAGGTAACCTAGATAGTCCTAGTGCCCGCTAGTTAACCTAGATAGTACAAGGGCCCGTTAGGTAACCTAGATAGTCCAATTGCCTGTTAGGTAACCTAGATAGTCCATTTGCCCGCTAGGTAACCTAGACAGTCCAAGTTCCCGCTAGGTTACCTACATAGTCCAAGTGACCTCTAGTTAACCTGATAGTTCAAGTGCCTGCTAGTTAACCTACATAGTCCAAGGGCCAGCTAGGTAACCTAGATTGTCCAAGTGCCCGCTAGTAAACCTAGATCTTCCAAGTGTCCGCTAGTTAATGCAAATAGTCCAAGTGCCCTCTAGGTAACTTAGATAGTTCAAGTACCCGTTAGGTAACCTATATAATCCAAGGGCCCGCTAGTTAACCTACATAGTCCATGTGCCCGCTAGTTAACATAGATACTCCAAGTGCCCGCTAGGAAACGTACATAGTCCAAGTGCCTGCTAGGTAACCTAGATTGTCCAAGTGCCTGCTAGTTAACCTACATAGTCCAAGTGCCCGCTAGGTAACCTACATAGTCCTAGCGCCCGCTAGTTAACCTACATTTTCCAAGTGCCCGCTAGGGTACCGTCATAGTCCAAGTGCCCGTTAGGTAACCTAGATAGTCCAAATGCCCGCTAGGGTACCCACATAGTCCAAGAGCCCGCTAGGTAACCTACATAGACCAAGTGCCCGTTTGCTAACCTAGATCGTCAAAGGCCCCTAGTTAACCTAGATAGTCAAAGTGCCCGCTTTTTAACCTACATAGTCCAAGGGCCCCCTAGGTAACCTACATAGTCCTAGTGCCCACTAGGGAACCCACATAGTCGAAGTGCCCGCTAGGGAACTTACATAGTCAAAGGGCCTGTAGGGAACGTACATAGTCCAAGTGCCCACTAGGGAACCTTCATAGTCCTAGTGCCTGCTAGGGAACCTACATAGTCCAAGTGCTCTTTAAGGAACCTATATAGTCCAAGTGCCCGCAAGGGAACTTAGATAGTCCAAGTGCCCGCTAGGTAACCTAGATAGTCCAAGTACCCGCTAGGTAACCTACAAGTCCAAGTGCCCGCTAGGTAATCTATATAGTCAAAATGCCCACTAGGGCACCTACATAATCCAAGTGCACGCTAATTAACCTACATAGTCCAAGTGCCAGTTAGCTAACCTAGATAGTCCAAGGGATATTAGTTAATCTACATGGTTCAAGTGCACGCTAGGTAACCTCGCTAATCCAAGTGCCCGCTAGTTAACCTATATAGTCCAAGTGCCCGCTAGTTAACCTAGATGGTCCAAGTGCCCGCTAGTTAATCTACATAGTCCAAGTGCCCTCTAGTTAACCTTCATATTCCAAGTGCCCTCTAGATAACCTACACAGTCCAAGTGCCCGTAAGCTAACCTAGATAGTCCAAGGGCCCGCTAGTTGACCTACATAGTCCAAGTTCCCGCTAGGTAACCTAGATAGTCCAAGTGCCGCTAGGTAACCTAGATAGTCCTATTGCCCGTTAGGTAACCTAGATATTACAAGTGCCCACTAGGGGACGTACATAGTCCAAGTGCCCTCTTGGTAACCTAGATAGTCCAAATGCCCGCTAGGATGTGTACATAGTCC
The DNA here is from genome assembly GCF_050624435.1 of Tenrec ecaudatus. Taxonomy (NCBI): domain Eukaryota; kingdom Metazoa; phylum Chordata; class Mammalia; order Afrosoricida; family Tenrecidae; genus Tenrec; species Tenrec ecaudatus. Next base: position 23,845 of record NW_027459266.1, read on the forward strand.
AAGTGCACGCTAGGTAACCTAGATAGTCTTAGTGTCCGCTAGTTAACCTACATAGTCCAAGGGCCTGCTAGTTAACCTACATAGTCCAAGTGCCCGCTAGGGAACCTACATAGTCCAAGTGCCCGTTAGGGAACCTAGAAAGTCCAAGTGCCCGCTAGGGAACCTGCATCGTCCAAGTGCTCGCTAGTTAACCTAGATAGTCCAAGCGGCCGCTAGTTAACCTAGATTTTCCAAGTTCCCGTTAGGTAACCTAGATAGTCCATGTGCCCGCTAGGTAACCTACATAGTCCAAGAGCCCGCTAGGTAACCTAGATAATCCAATTGCCCGTTAGCTCACCTAGATAGTCCAAGTGCCCACTAGGCAACCTACATAGTCCAAGTGCCCTTTCATTAACATAGAAGTCCAAGTGCCCGCTAGGTAACCTAGACTGTCCAGGTGCCCGCAAGGTTACCTGCATAGTCCAAGTGCCCGTTAGCTAACCTAGATAGTCCAAGTTCCTGTTAGCTAACCTTGATAGTCCATGTGCCCGCTAGGTAACCTACATAGTCCAATGGCCCGCTCATTAACCTAGTTCGTCCAAGTGTTCGCTAGTTAACCTAGATAGTCCAAGTGCCTGCTAGGTAACCTAGTTAGTCCAAGTTCCTGTTAGATAACCTAGATAGTCCAAGTGCCCTCTAGGTAACCTACATAGTCCTAGTGCCCGCTAGTTAACCAACATAGTCCAAGTGCCCGGTACGGAACCTACATAGTCCAAGTGCCCGTTAGGTTACCTATATAGACCAAATGCCCGCTAGTATCCTACATAGTCCAAGTGCCTGATAGGGAATCTACATAATCCAAGTGCCCGCTAGGGAACCTACATAATCCAAGTGTCCGCTAGGGAACTTACATAGTCCAAGTGCCCGCTAGTTAACCTAGATAGTCCAAGTACCCTCTAGGTAACGTAGATAGTTCAAGTGCACGCTAGGTAACCTAGATAGTCCAAGTGCCTGCTAGGGCACCTACATAGTCCAAGTACCCGCTAATTAACCTATATAGTCCAAGTGCCCATTAGCTAACCTAGATAGTCCAAGGGCCCGCTAGTTAATCTACATAGTGCAAGGAGCCCCTAGTTAACCTAGATCGTCCAAGTGTCTGCTAGTTAACCTACATAGTCCAAGTGCCCGCTATTTAACTTACATAATCCAAGTGCCCGTTAGCTAACCTAGATAGACCAAGTGCCCGCTAGTTAACCTAGATAGTCCTAGTGCACGTTAGCTAACCTAGATAGTCCAAGTGCCCACTAGGGGACATACATAGTCCAAGTGCCCGCTAGGTAACCTGCATAGTCCAAGTGCCCGCTAGTAACCTACATAGTCCAAGTGCCTGATAGGGAACCTACATAATCCACGTGCCCTCTAGGGAATTTACATAGTCCAAGTGCCCGTTAGCTAACCTAGATAGTTCAAGGTCCCGCTAGTTGACCTACATAGACAAAGTGCCCGCCAAGTAACCTAGATAGACCAAGTGCCCGCTAGTTAACCTAGATAGTCCTAGTGCACGTTAGTTAACCTAGATACTCTAAGTGCCCACTAGGGGACATATATAGTCCAAGTGCCCGCTAGGTAACCTGCATAGTCCAAGTGCCCGTTAGGTAACCTAGATAGTCCAAGTGCCCGCTAGGTTACCTACATAGTCCAAGTGACCTCTAGTTAACCTGATAGTTCAAGTGCCTGCTAGTTAACCTACATAGTCCAAGGGCCAGCTAGGTAACCTAGATTGTCCAAGTGCCCGCTAGTAAACCTAGATCTTCCAAGTGTCCGCTAGTTAATGTAAATTGTCCAAGTGCCCTCTAGGTAACTTAGATAGTCCAAGTACCCGTTAGGTAACCTATATAATCCAAGGGCCCGCTAGTTAACCTACATAGTCAATGTGCCCGCTAGGGAACCTACATAGTCCATGTGCCCGCTAGTTAACATAGATAGTCCAAGTGCCCGCTAGGAAACGTACATAGTCCAAGTGCCTGCTATGTAACCTAGATTGTCCAAGTGCCTGCTAGTTAACCTACATAGTCCAAGTGCCCGCTAGGTAACCTACATAGTCCTAGCGCCCGCTAGTTAACCTACATTTTCCAAGTGCCCGCTAGGGTACCCTCATAGTCCAAGTGCCCGTTAGGTAACCTAGATAGTCCAAATGCCTGCTAGGGTACCCACATAGTCCAAGAGCCCGCTAGGTAAACTATATAGTCCAAATGCCCGTTTGCTAACCTAGATCGTCAAAGGCCCCTAGTTAACCTAGATAGTCAATGGGCCCGCTAGTTAACCTAGATAGTCAAAGTGCCCGCTTTTTAACCTACATAGTCCAAGGGCCCCCTAGGTAACCTACATAGTCCTAGTGCCCGCTAGGGAACCCACATAGTCGAAGTCCCCGCTAGGGAACTTACATAGTCAAAGGGCCTGTAGGGAACATACATAGTCCAAGTGCCCACTAGGGAACCTTCATAGTCCTAGTGCCTGCTAGGGAACCTACATAATCCAAGTGCCCTTTAAGGAACCTATATAGTCCAAGTGCCCGCAAGGGAACTTAGATAGTCCAAGTGCCCGCTAGGTAACCTAGATAGTCCAAGTACCCACTAGGTAACCTACAAGTCCAAGTGCCCGCTAGGTAATCTATATAGTCAAAATGCCCACTAGGGCACCTACATAATCCAAGTGCACGCTAATTAACCTACACAGTCCAAGTGCCAGTTAGCTAACCTAGATAGTCCAAGGGAAATTAGTTAACCTACATGGTTCAAGTGCACGCTAGGGAACCTCGCTAATCCAAGTGCCCGCTAGTTAACCTATATAGTCCAAGTGCCCGCTAGTTAACCTAGATGGTCCAAGGGCCCGCTAGTTAACCTACATAGTCCAAGTGCCCTCTAGTTAACCTTCATATTCCAAGTGCCCTCTAGATAACCTACACAGTCCAAGTGCCCGTAAGCTAACCTAGATAGTCCAAGGGCCCGCTAGGGAACCTTAATAGTCCTAGTGCCTGCTAGGGAACCTACATAGTCCAAGTGCCCTTTAAGGAACCTATATAGTCCAAGTGCCCGCTAGGGAACTTAGATAGTCCAAGTGCCCGCTAGGTAACCTAGTTAGTACAAGTTCCTGTTAGCTAACCTAGATAGTCCAAGTGCCCTCTAGGTAACCTACATAGTCCTAGTGCCCGCTAGTTAACCAACATAGTCCAAGTGCCCGATACGGAACCTACATAGTCCAAGTGCCCGTTCGGTAACCTATATAGACCAAATGCCCGCTAGTAACCTACATAGTCCAAGTGCCTGATAGGGAATCTACATAATCCAAGTGCCCGCTAGGGAACCTACATAATCCAAGTGCCCGCTAGGGAACTTACATAGTCTAAGTGCCCGCTAGTTAACCTAGATAGTCCAATTACCCTCTAGGTAATGTAGATAGTTCAAGTGCACGCTAGGTAACCTAGATAGTCCAAGTGCCTGCTAGGGCACCTACATAGTCCAAGTACCCGCTAATTAACCTACATAGTACAAGTGCCCATTAGCTAACCTAGATAGTCCAAGGGCCCGCTAGTTAATCTACATAGTGCAAGGGGCCCCTAGTTAACCTAGATCGTCCAAGTGTCCGCTAGTTAAACTACATAGTCCAAGTGCCCGCTAGTTAACTTACATAATCCAAGTGCCCGTTTGCTAACCTAGATAGACCAAGTGCCCGCTAGTTAACCTAGATAGTCCTAGTGCACGTTAGTTAACCTAGATAGTCCAAGTGCCCACTAGGGGACATACATAGTCCAAGTGCCCGCTAGGTAACCTGCATAGTCCAAGTGCCCGCTAGTAACCTACATAGTCCAAGTGCCTGATAGGGAACCTACATAATCCAAGTGACCGCTAGGGAATTTACATAGTCCAAGTGCCCGTTAGCTAACCTAGATAGTTCAAGGTCCCGCTAGTTGACCTACATAGACAAAGTGCCCGCCAAGTAACCTAGATAGACCAAGTGCCCGCTAGTTAACCTAGATAGTCCTAGTGCACGTTAGTTAACCTAGATAGTCCAAGTGCCCACTAGGGGACATACATATCCAAGTGCCCGTTAGGTAACCTGCATAGTCCAAGTGCCCGTTAGGTAACCTAGATAGTCCAAGTGCCCGCTAGGTAACCTACATAGTCCAACTGCCCGCTAGGTAACCTAGATACTCCAAGTGCCCGTTAGCTAAGCTAGATAGTCCAAGTACCCGCTAGGTAACCTAGATAGTCCAAGTTCCTGTTAGCTAACCTAGATAGTCCAAGTGCCCGCTAGGTAACCTACATAGTCCAATGGCCCGCTCGTTAACCTAGTTCGTCCAAGTGTCCGCTAGTTAACCTACATAGTCCAAGTGCCCGCTAGGTAACCAAGATAGAAAAAGTGCCCGCTAGGTAACCTACATTGTCCATTTTCCCACTAGGTAACCTAGATAGTCCAAGGGCCCGTTACCTAACCTAGATAGTCCAAGTGCCCGTTGGTAACCTACATAGTCCCTGTGCCCGCTAGTTAACCTACATAGTCCAAGTGCCTGTTAGGTAATCTACATAGTCCAAATGCCCGCTAGTAACCTACATAGTCCAAGTGCCTGATAGGGAACCTACATAATCCAAGTGCCCGCTAGGGAATTTACATAGTCCAAGTGCCCGTTAGCTAACCTAGATAGTTCAAGGTCCCGCTAGTTGACCTACATAGACAAAGTGCCCGCCAAGTAACCTAGATAGACCATGTGCCCGCTAGTTAACCTAGATAGTCCTAGTGCCCGTTAGTTAACCTAGATAGTCCAGGTGCCCACTAGGGGACGTACATAGTCCAAGTGCACGCTAGGTAACCTAGATAGTACAATTGCCCACTAGGGTATGTACATAGACCAAGTGCCCGCTAGGGAACCTAGATAGTCCAAGTGCCCGCTTGTTAACCTACATAGTCAAAGTGCCCGATAGGGAGCCTAGATAGTCCAAGTGCCCGCTAGGTAACCTACAAGTCCAAGTGCCCGTTAGCTAACCTAGATAGTCCAAGGGCCAACTAGTTAACCTACATGGTTCAAGTGCCCGCTGGGTAACCTAGCTAATCCAAGTGCCCGCTAGTTAACCTATATAGTCCAAGTGCCCGCTAGTTAACCTAGATGGTGCGTGTGCCCGCTAGTTAACCGACATAGTCCAAGGCCCTCTACTTAACCTACATAGTCCAAGTGCCCGTAAGCTAACCTACATAGTCCAAATGCCCGCTAGGGAACCCACATAGTCAAAGTTCCCATTAGAGCACTTACATAGTCAAAGGGCCTTCTAGGGAACCTACATAGTCCAAGTGCCCGCTAGGGAACATTCATAGTCTGAGTGCCTGCTAGGGAACCTACATATTCCAAGTGCCCTTTAAGGAACTTATATAGTCCAAGTGCCCACTAGGGAACCTAGATAGTCCAAGTGCCCGCTAGGTAACCTAGATAGTCCAAGTGCCCGCTAGGTAACCTACAAAGTCCAAGTGCGCGCTTGGTAATCTCCTACATAGTCCTAGCGCCCGCTAGTTAACCTATATTGTCCAAGTGCCCGATAGGGAACCTACATAGTCCAAGTGCCCCCTAGGTAACCTACATAGTCCAAGGGCCCGCTCGTTAACCTTGTTCGACCAAGTGTCCGCTAGTTAACCTAGATAGTCAAAGTGCCCGCTAATTAACCTACATAGTCCAAGTGCCCGCTAGGTAACCTACATAGTCCAAATGCCCGCTAGTAACCTACATAGTCCAAGTGCAAGAAGGGAACCTACATAATCCAAGTGCCCGCTAGGGCACCTACATAGTCCAAGTGCCCGTTCGTTAACCTAGAAGTCCATGTGCCCGCTAGGTAACCTAGACAGTCCAAGTGCCCGCTAGGTTACCTGCATAGTCCAAGTGCCCGTTAGGTAACCTAGATAGTCCAAATGGTCGCTAGGTAACCTACATAGTCTAAGTGCCCGCTAGGCAACCTAGATAGTCGAAGTGCCCGTTAGCTAACCTAGATAGTCCAAGTGCCCGCTAGGTGAGCTACATAGTCAAAGTGCCCGCTAGGTAACCTAGATAGTCCATGTTCCTGTTAGCTTCCCTAGATAGTCCAAGTGCCCGCTAGGTAACCTACATAGTCCAAGGGCCCGCTTGTTAACCTAGTTCGTTCAAGTGTCCGCTAGTTAACCTACATAGTCGAAGTGCCCGCTAGGTAACCAATATAGTCAAAGTGGCCGCTAGGTAACCTACATAGTCCAAGTTCCCACTAGGTAACCGAGATAGTCCAATTGCCCGTTAACTAACCTAGATAGTCCAAGTCCCGCTAGGTAACCTACATATTCCTAGTGCCCGCTAGTTAACCAACATTGTTCAAGTGCCCGATACGGAACCCTCATAGTCCAAGTGCCCGTTAGGTAACCTACATAGTCCAAATGCCCGCTAGTAACCTACATAGTCCAAGTGCGTGATAGGGAACCTACATAATCCAAGTGCCCTTTAAGGAACCTACATAGTCCAAGTGCCCGCTAGGGAACTTAGATAGTCCAAGTGCCCGCTAGGTAACCTAGATAGTCCAAGTACCCGCTAGGTAACCTACAAGTCCAAGTGCCCGCTAGGTAATCTATATAGTCAAAATGCCCACTAGGGCACCTACATAATCCAAGTGCACGCTAATTAACCTACATAGTCCAAGTGCCCGTTAGCTAACCTAGATAGTCCAAGGGAAACTAGTTAACCTACATGGTTCAAGTGCACGCTAGGTAACCTCGTAATCCAAGTGCCCGCTAGTTAACCTATATAGTCCAAGTGCCGATAGTTAACCTACAAAGTACAAGTGCCCGGTAGGTAATCTATATAGTACAAATGCCCGCTAGGGCACCTACATAATCCAAATACCTGCTAATTAACCTACATAGTCCAAGTGCCCGTTAGCTAACCTAGATCGTCTAAGGGCCCACTAGTTAACCTATATAGTTCAAGTGCCTGCTAGCTAACCTAGATAATCCACGTGCCCTCTAGTTAAGCGATATCATCCAAGTGCCCGCTAGTTAACTTAGTACGTCCAAGTGCCCGCTAGTTAACCTACATAGTCTAAGGGTCCGCTAGGTAACCTAGATAGTCCAAGTGCCCGCTACTCAACCTACATATTCCAAATGCCCGCTAGGTAACCTACATAGTCGAAGTGCCCGCTAGGTAACCTAGATTGTCCAAGTTCCTGTTAGCTAACCTACATAGTCCAAGTGCCCGCTAGGTACCCTACATAGTCCGAGCGCCCACTAATTAACCTACGTTGTCCAAGTGCCCGATAGGGAACCTACATATTCCAAGTGCCCACTAGGTAACCTACATAGTCCAAATGCCCGCTAGTAACCTACATAGTCCAAGTGCAAGAAGGGAACCTACATAATCCAAGTTCCCGCTAGGGAACCTCCGTAGTCCAAATGCCCGTTAGGTATCCTACATAGTCCAAATGCCCGCTAGGGTACCCACATAGTCCAAGTGCCCGCTAGGGAACCTACATAGTCAAAGTGCCCGCTAGGGAACCTGCATCGTCCAAGTACCCGTTCGTTAACTTAGATAGTCCAAGTGCCCGCTAGGTAACCTACATAGTCTAAGTGCCCGTTCGTTAACCTAGATAGTCCAAGTGCCCGCTAGGTTACCTAGACAGTCCAAGTGCCTGCTAGGTAACCTACATAGTCCAAGTGCCCGTTTGCTAACCTAGATCGTCAAAATGCCCGCAAGGTAACCTACATAGTCCAAGTGCCCGCTAGGTAACCTAGATATTCCAAGTTCCTGTTAACTAACCTACATAGTCCATGTGCCCGCTAGGTAACCTACATAGTCCGAGTGCCCATTCGTTAACCTAGATAGTCCAAATGCCCGCTAGGTAACCTACATAGTCCAAGGACCCGCTAGGTAACCTAGATTGTACGAGGGCCCGTCAGGTAACCTAGATAGTCTAATTGCCTGTTAGGTAACCTAGATAGTCCATTTGCCCGCTAGGTAACCTAGACAGTCCAAGTTCCCGCTAGGTTACCTACATAGTCCAAGTGACCTCTAGTTAACCTGATAGTTCAAGTGCCTGCTAGTTAACCTACATAGTCCAAGGGCCAGCTAGGTAACCTAGATTGTCCAAGTGCCCGCTATTAAACCTAGATCTTCCAAGTGTCCGCTAGTTAATCTAAATAGTCCAAGTGCCCTCTAGGTAACTTAGATAGTCCAAGTACCCGTTAGGTAACCTATATAATCCAAGGGCCCGCTAGTTAACCTACATAGTCCAAGGGCCCGCTAGGGAACCTACATAGTCCATGTGCCCGCTAGTTAACATAGATAGTCCAAGTGCCCGCTAGGAAACGTACATAGTCCAAGTGCCTGCTAGGTAACCTAGATTGTCCAAGTGCCTGCTAGTTAACCTACATAGTCCAAGTGCCCGCTAGGTAACCTACATAGTCCTAGCGCCCACTAGTTAACCTACATTGTCCAAGTGCCCGCTAGGGTACCCACATAGTCCAAGAGCCCGCTAGGTAACATACATAGTCCAAGTGCCCATTTGCTAACCTAGATCGTCAAAGGCCCCTAGTTAACCTAGATAGTCAAAGGGCCCGCTTGTTAACCTACATAGTCCAAGGACCCGCTAGGTAGCCTACATAGTCCTAGTGCCCGCTAGGGAACCCACATAGTCGAAGTGCCCGCTAGGGAACTTACATAGTCAAAGGGCCTGCTAGGGAACATACATAGTCCAAGTACCCGCTAGGGAACCTTCATAGTCCTAGTGCCTGCTAGGGAACCTACATAGTCCAAGTGCCCTTTAAGGAACCTATATAGTCCAAGTGCCCGCTAGGGAACTTAGATAGTCCAAGTGCCCGCTAGGTAACCTAGATAGTCCAAGTACCCGCTAGGTAACCTACAAGTCCAAGTGCCCGCTAGGTAATCTATAGAGTCAAAATGCCCACTAGGGCACCTACATAAACCAAGTGCACGCTAATTAACCTACATAGTCCAAGTGCACGTTAGCTAACCTAGATAGTCCAAGGGAAACTAGTTAACCTACATGGTTCAAGTGCACGCTAGGTAACCTCGCTAATCCAAGTGCCCGCTAGTTAACCTATATAGTCCAAGTGCCCGCTAGTTAACCTAGATGGTCCAAGTGCCCGCTAGTTAATCTACATAGTCCAAGTGCCCTCTATTAACATTCATAGTCCAAGTGCCCTCTAGATAACCTACACAGTCCAAGTGCCCGTAAGCTAACCTAGATAGTCCAAGGGCCCGCTAGTTGACTTACATAGTCCACGTGCCCGCTAGGTAACCTAGATAGTCCAAGTGCCGCTAGGTAACCTAGATAGTCCTATTGCCCGTTAGGTAACCTAGATAGTACAAGTGCCCACTAGGGGACGTACATAGTCCAAGTGCCCTCTTGGTAACCTAGATAGTCCAAGTGCCCGCTAGGATGTGTACATAGTCCAAGTGCCCGCTAGGTAACCTACATATTCCAAGTGCCCACTAGGTAACCTACATAGTCCAAATGCCCGCTAGTAACCTACATAGTCCAAGTGCAAGAAGGGAACCTACATAATCCAAGTTCCCGCTAGGGAACCTCCGTAGTCCAAATGCCCGTTAGGTATCCTACATAGTCCAAATGCCCGCTAGGGTACCCACATAGTCCAAGTGCCCGCTAGGGAACCTACATAGTCAAAGTGCCCGCTAGGGAACCTGCATCGTCCAAGTACCCGTTCGTTAACCTAGATAGTCCAAGTTCCTGTTAGGTAACCTACATAGTCCAAGTGCCCGTTCATTAACCTAGATAGTCCAAGTGCCCGCTAGGTAACCTACATAGTCCATGTGCCTGCTAGGTAACTTAGATAGTCCAAGTGCCCGTTAGCTAATATAGATAGTCCAAGTGCCCGCTAGGTAACCTACATAGTCTAAGTGCCCGTTCGTTAACCTAGATAGTCCAAGTGCCCGCTAGGTTACCTAGACAGTCCAAGTGCCTGCTAGGTAACCTACATAGTCCAAGTGCCCGTTTGCTAACCTAGATCGTCAAAATGCCCGCAAGGTAACCTACATAGTCCAAGTGCCCGCTAGGTAACCTAGATATTCCAAGTTCCTGTTAACTAACCTACATAGTCCAAGTGCCCGCTAGGTAACCTACATAGTCCGAGTGCCCATTCGTTAACCTAGATAGTCCAAATGCCCGCTAGGTAACCTACATAGTCCAAGGACCCGCTAGGTAACCTAGATTGTACGAGGGCCCGTCAGGTAACCTAGATAGTCCAATTGCCTGTTAGGTAACCTAGATAGTCCATTTGCCCGCTAGGTAACCTACACAGTCCAAGTTCCCGCTAGGTTACCTACATAGTCCAAGTGACCTCTAGTTAACCTGATAGTTCAAGTGCCTGCTAGTTAACCTACATAGTCCAAGGGCCAGCTAGGTAACCTAGATTGTCCAAGTGCCCGCTATTAAACCTAGATCTTCCAAGTGTCCGCTAGTTAATCTAAATAGTCCAAGTGCCCTCTAGGTAACTTAGATAGTCCAAGTACCCGTTAGGTAACCTATATAATCCAAGGGCCCGCTAGTTAACCTACATAGTCCAAGGGCCCGCTAGGGAACCTACATAGTCCATGTGCCCGCTAGTTAACATAGATAGTCCAAGTGCCCGCTAGGAAACGTACATAGTCCAAGTGCCTGCTAGGTAACCTAGATTGTCCAAGTGCCTGCTAGTTAACCTACATAGTCCAAGTGCCCGCTAGGTAACCTACATAGTCCTAGCGCCCACTAGTTAACCTACATTGTCCAAGTGCCCGCTAGGGTACCCACATAGTCCAAGAGCCCGCTAGGTAACCTACATAGTCCAAGTGCCCATTTGCTAACCTAGATCGTCAAAGGCCCCTAGTTAACCTAGATAGTCAAAGGGCCCGCTAGTTAACCTGGATAGTCAAAGTGCCCGCTTGTTAACCTACATAGTCCAAGGACCCGCTAGGTAGCCTACATAGTCCTAGTGCCCGCTAGGGAACCCACATAGTCGAAGTGCCCGCTAGGGAACTTACATAGTCAAAGGGCCTGCTAGGGAACATACATAGTCCAAGTACCCGCTAGGGAACCTTCATAGTCCTAGTGCCTGCTAGGGAACCTACATAGTCCAAGTGCCCTTTAAGGAACCTATATAGTCCAAGTGCCCGCTAGGGAACTTAGATAGTCCAAGTGCCCGCTAGGTAACCTAGATAGTCCAAGTACCCGCTAGGTAACCTACAAGTCCAAGTGCCCGCTAGGTAATCTATAGAGTCAAAATGCCCACTAGGGCACCTACATAAACCAAGTGCACACTAATTAACCTACATAGTCCAAGTGCCCGTTAGCTAACCTAGATAGTCCAAGGGAAACTAGTTAACCTACATGGTTCAAGTGCACGCTAGGTAACCTCGCTAATCCAAGTGCCCGCTAGTTAACCTATATAGTCCAAGTGCCCGCTAGTTAACCTAGATGGTCCAAGTGCCCGCTAGTTAATCTACATAGTCCAAGTGCCCTCTATTAACATTCATAGTCCAAGTGCCCTCTAGATAACCTACACAGTCCAAGTGCCCGTAAGCTAACCTAGATAGTCCAAGGGCCCGCTAGTTGACTTACATAGTCCACGTGCCCGCTAGGTAACCTAGATAGTCCAAGTGCCGCTAGGTAACCTAGATAGTCCTATTGCCCGTTAGGTAACCTAGATAGTACAAGTGCCCACTAGGGGACGTACATAGTCCAAGTGCCCTCTTGGTAACCTAGATAGTCCAAGTGCCCGCTAGGATGTGTACATAGTCCAAGTGCCCGCTAGGTAACCTACATATTCCAAGTGCCCACTAGGTAACCTACATAGTCCAAATGCCCGCTAGTAACCTACATAGTCCAAGTGCAAGAAGGGAACCTACATAATCCAAGTTCCCGCTAGGGAACCTCCGTAGTCCAAATGCCCGTTAGGTATCCTACATAGTCCAAATGCCCGCTAGGGTACCCACATAGTCCAAGTGCCCGCTAGGGAACCTACATAGTCAAAGTGCCCGCTAGGGAACCTGCATCGTCCAAGTACCCGTTCGTTAACCTAGATAGTCCAAGTTCCTGTTAGGTAACCTACATAGTCCAAGTGCCCGTTCATTAACCTAGATAGTCCAAGTGCCCGCTAGGTAACCTACATAGTCCATGTGCCTGCTAGGTAACTTAGATAGTCCAAGTGCCCGTTAGCTAATATAGATAGTCCAAGTGCCCGCTAGGTAACCTACATAGTCTAAGTGCCCGTTCGTTAACCTAGATAGTCCAAGTGCCCGCTAGGTTACCTAGACAGTCCAAGTGCCTGCTAGGTAACCTACATAGTCCAAGTGCCCGTTTGCTAACCTAGATAGTCAAAATGCCCGCAAGGTAACCTACATAGTCCAAGTGCCCGCTAGGTAACCTAGATATTCCAAGTTCCTGTTAACTAACCTACATAGTCCAAGTGCCCGCTAGGTAACCTACATAGTCCGAGTGCCCATTCGTTAACCTAGATAGTCCAAATGCCCGCTAGGTAACCTACATAGTCCAAGGACCCGCTAGGTAACCTAGATTGTACGAGGGCCCGTCAGGTAACCTAGATAGTCCAATTGCCTGTTAGGTAACCTAGATAGTCCATTTGCCCGCTAGGTAACCTACACAGTCCAAGTTCCCGCTAGGTTACCTACATAGTCCAAGTGACCTCTAGTTAACCTGATAGTTCAAGTGCCTGCTAGTTAACCTACATAGTCCAAGGGCCAGCTAGGTAACCTAGATTGTCCAAGTGCCCGCTATTAAACCTAGATCTTCCAAGTGTCCGCTAGTTAATCTAAATAGTCCAAGTGCCCTCTAGGTAACTTAGATAGTCCAAGTACCCGTTAGGTAACCTATATAATCCAAGGGCCCGCTAGTTAACCTACATAGTCCAAGGGCCCGCTAGGGAACCTACATAGTCCATGTACCCGCTAGTTAACATAGATAGTCCAAGTGCCCGCTAGGAAACGTACATAGTCCAAGTGCCTGCTAGGTAACCTAGATTGTCCAAGTGCCTGCTAGTTAACCTACATAGTCCAAGTGCCCGCTAGGTAACCTACATAGTCCTAGCGCCCACTAGTTAACCTACATTGTCCAAGTGCCCGCTAGGGTACCCACATAGTCCAAGAGCCCGCTAGGTAACCTACATAGTCCAAGTGCCCATTTGCTAACCTAGATCGTCAAAGGCCCCTAGTTAACCTAGATAGTCAAAGGGCCCGCTAGTTAACCTGGATAGTCAAAGTGCCCGCTTGTTAACCTACATAGTCCAAGGACCCGCTAGGTAGCCTACATAGTCCTAGTGCCCGCTAGGGAACCCACATAGTCGAAGTGCCCGCTAGGGAACTTACATAGTCAAAGGGCCTGCTAGGGAACATACATAGTCCAAGTACCCGCTAGGGAACCTTCATAGTCCTAGTGCCTGCTAGGGAACCTACATAGTCCAAGTGCCCTTTAAGGAACCTATATAGTCCAAGTGCCCGCTAGGGAACTTAGATAGTCCAAGTGCCCGCTAGGTAACCTAGATAGTCCAAGTACCCGCTAGGTAACCTACAAGTCCAAGTGCCCGCTAGGTAATCTATAGAGTCAAAATGCCCACTAGGGCACCTACATAAACCAAGTGCACACTAATTAACCTACATAGTCCAAGTGCCCGTTAGCTAACCTAGATAGTCCAAGGGAAACTAGTTAACCTACATGGTTCAAGTGCACGCTAGGTAACCTCGCTAATCCAAGTGCCCGCTAGTTAACCTATATAGTCCAAGTGCCCGCTAGTTAACCTAGATGGTCCAAGTGCCCGCTAGTTAATCTACATAGTCCAAGTGCCCTCTATTAACATTCATAGTCCAAGTGCCCTCTAGATAACCTACACAGTCCAAGTGCCCGTAAGCTAACCTAGATAGTCCAAGGGCCCGCTAGTTGACTTACATAGTCCACGTGCCCGCTAGGTAACCTAGATAGTCCAAGTGCCGCTAGGTAACCTAGATAGTCCTATTGCCCGTTAGGTAACCTAGATAGTACAAGTGCCCACTAGGGGACGTACATAGTCCAAGTGCCCTCTTGGTAACCTAGATAGTCCAAGTGCCCGCTAGGATGTGTACATAGTCCAAGTGCCCGCTAGGTAACCTAGATAGTCTAAGTGCCCGCTAGTTAACCTACATAGTCCAACGGCCTTCTAGTTAACCTACATAGTCCAAGTGCCCGCTAGGGATCCTACATAGTCCAAGTGCCCGTTAGGGAACCTAGAAAATCCACGTGCGCGCTAGGGAACTTGCATCATCCAAGTGCTCGCTAGTTAACCTAGATAGTCCAAGTGCCCGCTAGTTAACCTAGATTTTCCAAGTTCCCGTTAGGTAACCTAGATAGTCCAAGTGCCCGCTATGTAACCTACATAGTCCAAGTGCCCACTAGGTAACCTAGATAATCCAATTGCCCGTTAGCTAACCTAGATAGTCCAAGTGCCCGCTAGGCAACCTACATAGTCCAAGTGCCCATTCGTTAACATAGAAGTCCAAGTGCCCGCTAGGTAACCTAGAGTGTCCAAGTGCCCGCAAGGTTACCTGCATAGTCCAAGTGCCCGTTAGCTAACCTATATAGTCCCAGTGCCCGCTAGGTAACCTAGATAGTCCAAGTTCCTGTTAGCTAACCTAGATAGTCCATGTGCCCGCTAGGTAACCTACATAGTCAAAGGGCCCGCTCGTTAACCTAGTTCGCCCAAGTGTCCGCTAGTTAACCTAGATAGTCCAAGTGCCCGCTAGGTAACCTAGTTAGTCCAAGTTCCGTGAAAACTTTTTTCGTCCAAATTCTAGAGGAGCCCCATTGTGCCTCTGGGAGCTACACCAGGGCCTGCTGAACAGAGGCTCCAGCGGTTTCATTTTCGGACTGAAATTCAACACGGAATTGCATGGATCTATGGAAACCGTGAACTGTGGCCGTACCAGATTCTCACATCTTCATTGTCTAATGGAAGCTTGTTTCCCAGGCTGATCCGGCTGGTGCTTCATTTCTGGGCAATGAACATTTAATTGTGGACGTTCAGCCTTCTTCGGAATTCTCTGATACCGGCAAGTTCCCGCGCCTCACTAAGACCACTCGGTGGAGTTTAAGGTGACTCAGGACAACTGTCTTTATTTCAGGAGTATGGAACAAAGAGAATCCACAAAGGTTGATGATCACGGAGAAAGTAAAGTCCCGTTTCTTTATACTTCCCACTCAGGGCATTTCTAACATCTGAGGCCAAAGAGTTCGTGCAGTATGATATTCTCAGTTCAGGCACGCCGCCTGCAGTTTCTTCCTTGCAGAAAAATCTTTCCCAGTGTACTTCTTTAAACTGCTGCAAAATGGTGGCACAGAAGATTTCGGTTTAGGTTTAACTTTAGACGGGCAGAGGTACAGGCATTTGGGCATGTTTAGGGACAGAGTTAGAGTTCACGTTAGAGTTACGGCTGTGTGAGGATTCGGGTTATGTTATGTCTGAGGATCAAATGTAGGGTGAGTGTGAGGTTGAAGGTAATAGTAGGGTTTAGTGCTTAAGGATGAGCGAACCTATTGTCTCATTTAGGCTTAGGGTTAACTTGACTGTTTAGATATGGGTTGGGGTTAATATTTGTGAGGGTTAGACAGTGTGCGAAGTTAAGAGGGGGTCAGGGTTACGGTTTGTGTGTTACATCCGTTTTCATTAAGGTTAAGTTTAGCTCTCTCTCTAGTTTAAGGGATTGGTTTACATTAACGGTGAAATTGAGGTATCGATTGAAGGTGAGGGATAGAGTTAAGTTAGGTTCAGGCGAATGATGACGGTTAGGAGTAAGGTTAGTTGTAGGGGGAACTGCATGTTCATGTCAGATTTGGGGTTAGGATTAGGTTTAGCCTTAGGGTAGACATACGGTTAGCGTTAGGGCTTGGTTTAGGGTGAGCCTTAGGTTAGGGTTAAGTTTAAGTTTAGGAGTATACAGAGTTACACCTAGGCTTAGGGTTACATCTCTGTTTTAGGTTTACACCTAGGGTTACGTTTTCACCTAGGTTACGGTTAGGATAAGGGTTGGTTTTAGGGTAGGATTTAGGTTTGAGGTTTAATTTAAGTGTTGGATTAATGGAAGTACATCTGCTCTCACTGGTTTTCCTTCACTGTCACAATGTTTCTGAGATTCATGGTTTAAGGGAAATCTTGCTTCTTGCCGGTTTCAAGGTCAAAAGGCGCCACCGGCAGTTTGTTTTTCCGTCAAACTTACGCTCGCTCTTTGAGAATCTTGGGTCTTTGGGAAAGCCGTGAGTGCCGCAAGCTTTTCAGATTAAGTGTGCCCCAAGCAGTAGGTTCTATCTCTGAGCAATACAGCCCGTGGAATTCCTGGGAATCTGGAACCCTGCCATGAAGTTCAGCCTGGTTGTTATTTTCACATGGAAGAAACTCCTTTGAGGTTCCCATGCCTCTGTACACTGATGCTTCCAGCAACGTCATGTCTCACAGGTCAATAGTGGCTCTTTAAGTTTCACTGGTCTAGGAAAAAGGGTGAAACGCCTGGGTTCCCGTGCTTCACTACTTCATGGCCTGTAAAAGATGTTTATAGGCACATCGGCAAATCCACCGGTGGCAATTCTCTCATATTGTCATTGCGAAGGGAAGATTTCTTATTCGTTAGGAAATGTTTTACCAAGGAAGACGGGTCCCCACAGAGCTGTCTCTTTTGTGTTGAGACAAACTCTGCTGAATTTAGCTGCCATCATCTGCGTGTCCTCCCTTTCCTTTAAGGTCGATGGAGACGCACGAGTGTAAGGAGAACGGTGAATGGTGGCCGTTCGTAACCCAGAGTCATTAGAAACCGCAGAGTAATTTTAGGAACGTAGACGAAGGACACCGGAGAAAACTTCACTCAGGGACTTCAGTGAACTCTGCTTACAATGTTGAGGCCCGACACCCCTAGTGCCTGGGGGCGACCCGTCTCCGGCCCTACGTAGTTTTTTTGAGCGTGCCTCCCTCAGGTGGTGCCTTTTCTCTCCCCGCAATATTGCTCCATGAAACTCTGCCGATGAAAACTATTTGCCATGGGTATGTCGTTTCACAATATTGGCCTCCTCTTTGAAGAACAAATGCTTTTCTACACGGGTGCGGCCTCTCTGAACTTTCCTTTGTCTTGGAACAATCGATGCAGATTCCTGTGCTGAATGCGCCATAGAGTGACACAGGTGTGTGCTTTTCAGTATTGCAGGCACACGCAGCAATTTCGTTTTTCTAAGACCCACCTGGCTTGATCAAAGTTGCTTATTCCCGTGAAAATGTTTTTCGTCCAAATTCTAGAGGAGCACCATTGTGCCTCTGGGAGCTACACCAGGGCCTGCTGAACAGAGGCTCCAGCGGTTTCATTTTCGGACTGAAATTCAACACGGAATTGCATGGATCTATGGAAACCGTGAACTGTGGCCGTACCAGATTCTCACATCTTCATTGTCTAATGGAAGCTTGTTTCCCAGGCTGATCCGGCTGGCGCTTCATTTCTGGGCAATGAACATTTAATTGTGGACGTTCAGCCTTCTTCGGAATTCTCTGATACCGGCAAGTTCCCGCGCCTCACTAAGACCACTCGGTGGAGGTTTAGGTGACTCAGGACAACTGTCTTTATTTCAGGCGTCTAGAACAAAGAGAATCCACAAAGGTTGATGATCACGGAGAAAGTAAAGTCCCGTTTCTTTATACTTCCCACTCAGGGCACTTCTAGCATCTGAATCCAAAGAGCTCGTGCAGCATGATATTCTCAGTTCAGGCACGCCGCCTGCAGTTTCTTCCTTGCAGAAAAATCTTTCCCAGTGTACTTCTTTAAACTGCTGCAAAATGGTGGCACAGAAGATTTCGGTTTAGGTTTAACTTTAGACGGGCATAGGTACAGGCATTTGGGCATGTTTAGGGACAGAGTTAGAGTTCACGTTAGAGTTACGGCTGTGTGAGGATTCGGGTTATGGTAAGTCTGAGGATCAAATGTAGGGGCAGTGTGAGGTGGAAGGTAAGAGTAGGGTTTAGTGCTTAAGGATGAGCGAACCTATTGTCTCATTTAGGCCTATGATAAACTTGACTGTTTAGATATGGGTTGGGGTTAATATTTGTGTGAGGGTTAGACAGTTTGCGAGGTTAAGAGTTGGGTTCAGGCTTACGGTTTTTGTGTTACGTCCGTTTTGGTTAAGGTTAAGTTTAGCTCTCTGTCTAGTTTAAGGGATTGGATTACATTAACGGTGCTATGGAGACTTCGATTGAAGGTGAGGGATAGAGTTAAGTTAGGTTCAGGCGAAGGATGACGGTTAGGAGTAAGGTTAGTTGTAGGGGGAGCTGCATGTTCACATCAGATTTGGGGTTAGGATTAGGGTTAGCCTTAGGGTAGACATACGGTTATGGTTAGGGCTTGCTTTAGGGTGAGCCTTAGGTTAGGGTTAAGTTTAAGGTTAGGAGAATACAGTTAGACCTAGGCTTAGGGTTACATCTCTGTTTAGGTTTACACCTAGGGTTAGCTTTTCACCTACTTTAGGGTTAGGATTAGGGTTGTTTTTCGGATAGGATTTACGTATGAGGTCTAATTTAAGTGTTGGATTATTGGAAGTACATCTGCTCTCACTGGTTTTCCTTCACTGTCACAATGCTTCTGAGATTCATGGTTTAAGGGAAATCTTGCTTCTTGCCGGTTTCAAGGTCAAAAGGCGCCACCGGCAGTTTGTTTTTCCGTCAAACTTATGCTCGCTCTTTGAGAATCTTGGGTCTTTGGGAAAGCCGTGAGTCCAGCAAGCTTTTCAGATTAAGTGTGCCCCAAGCAGTAGGTTCTATCTCTGAGCAATACAGCCCGTGGAATTCCTGGGAATCTGGAACCCTGCCATGAAGTTCAGCCTGGTTGTTATTTTCACACGGAAGAAACTCCTTTGAGGTTCCCATGCCTCTGTACACTGATGCTTCCAACAACGTCATGTCTCACAGGTCAATAGTGGCTCTTTAAGTTTCACTGGCCTAGGAAAAAGGGTGAAACGCCTGGGTTCCCGTGCTTCACTACTTCATGGCCTGTAAAAGATGTTTATAGGCACATCGGCAAATCCACCGGTGGCAATTCTCTCATATTGTCATTGCGAAGGGAAGATTTCTTATTCGTTAGGAAATGTTTTACCAAGGAAGACGGGTCCCCACAGAGCTGTCTCTTTTGTGTTGAGACAAACTCTGCTGAATTTAGCTGCCAGCATCTGCGTGTCCTCCCTTTCCTTTAAGGTCGATGGAGACGCACGAGTGTAAGGAGAACGGTGAATGGTGGCCGTTCGTAACCCAGAGTCATCAGAAACCGCAGAGTAAATTTTAGGAACGTAGACGAAGGACAGCGGAGAAAACTTCACTCAGGGACTTCAGTGAACTCTGCTTACAATGTTGAGGCCCGACACCCCTAGTGCCTGGGGCGACCCGTCTCCGGCCCTACGTAGTTTTTTTGAGCGTGCCTCCCTCAGGTGGTGCCTTTACTCTCCTCGCAATATTGCTCCATGAAACTCTGCCAATGAAAACTATTTGCCATGAGTATGTCGTTTCACAATATTGGCCTCCTCTTTGAAGAACAAATGCTTTTCTACACGGGTGCGGCCTCCCTGAACTTTCCTTTGTCTTGGAACAATCGATGCAGATTCCTGTGCTGAATGCGCCATAGAGTGACACAGGTGTGTGCTTTTCAGTATTGCAGGCACACGCAGCAATTTCGTTTTTCCAAGACCCACCTGGCTTGATCAAAGTTGCTTATTCCCGTGAAAACGTTTTTCGTCCAAATTCTAGAGGAGCACCATTGTGCCTCTGGGAGCTACACCAGGGCCTGCTGAACAGAGGCTCCAGCGGTTTCATTTTCGGACTGAAATTCAACACGGAATTGCATGGATCTATGGAAACCGTGAACTGTGGCCGTACCAGATTCTCACATCTTCATTGTCTAATGGAAGCTTGTTTCCCAGGCTGATCCGGCTGGCGCTTCATTTCTGGGCAATGAACATTTAATTGTGGACGTTCAGCCTTCTTCGGAATTCTCTGATACCGGCAAGTTCCCGCGCCTCACTAAGACCACTCGGTGGAGGTTTAGGTGACTCAGGACAACTGTCTTTATTTCAGGCGTCTAGAACAAAGAGAATCCACAAAGGTTGATGATCACGGAGAAAGTAAAGTCCCGTTTCTTTATACTTCCCACTCAGGGCACTTCTAGCATCTGAATCCAAAGAGCTCGTGCAGCATGATATTCTCAGTTCAGGCACGCCGCCTGCAGTTTCTTCCTTGCAGAAAAATCTTTCCCAGTGTACTTCTTTAAACTGCTGCAAAATGGTGGCACAGAAGATTTCGGTTTAGGTTTAACTTTAGACGGGCATAGGTACAGGCATTTGGGCATGTTTAGGGACAGAGTTAGAGTTCACATTAGAGTTACGGCTGTGTGAGGATTCGGGTTATGGTAAGTCTGAGGATCAAATGTAGGGGCAGTGTGAGGTGGAAGGTAAGAGTAGCGTTTAGTGCTTAAGGATGAGCGAACCTATTGTCTCATTTAGGCCTATGATAAACTTGACTGTTTAGATATGGGTTGGGGTTAATATTTGTGTGAGGGTTAGACAGTTTGCGAGGTTAAGAGTTGGGTTCAGGCTTACGGTTTGTGTGTTACGTCCGTTTTGGTTATGGTTAAGTTTAGCTCTCTGTCTAGTTTAAGGGATTGGATTACATTAACGGTGCTATGGAGACTTCGATTGAAGGTGAGGGATAGAGTTAAGTTAGGTTCAGGCGAAGGATGACGGTTAGGAGTAAGGTTAGTTGTAGGGGGAGCTGCATGTTCACATCAGATTTGGGGTTAGGATTAGGGTTAGCCTTAGGGTAGACATACGGTTATGGTTAGGGCTTGCTTTAGGGTGAGCCTTAGGTTAGGGTTAAGTTTAAGTTTAGGAGAATACAGTTAGACCTAGGCTTAGGGTTACATCTCTGTTTAGGTTTACACCTAGGGTTAGCTTTTCACCTACTTTAGGGTTAGGATTAGGGTTGTTTTTCGGATAGGATTTACGTATGAGGTCTAATTTAAGTGTTGGATTATTGGAAGTACATCTGCTCTCACTGGTTTTCCTTCACTGTCACAATGCTTCTGAGATTCATGGTTTAAGGGAAATCTTGCTTCTTGCCGGTTTCGAGGTCAAAAGGCGCCACCGGCAGTTTGTTTTTCCGTCAAACTTACGCTCGCTCTTTGAGAATCTTGGGTCTTTGGGAAAGCCGTGAGTCCAGCAAGCTTTTCAGATTAAGTGTGCCCCAAGCAGTAGGTTCTATCTCTGAGCAATACAGCCCGTGGAATTCCTGGGAATCTGGAACCCTGCCATGAAGTTCAGCCTGGTTGTTATTTTCACACGGAAGAAACTCCTTTGAGGTTCCCATGCCTCTGTACACTGATGCTTCCAACAACGTCATGTCTCACAGGTCAATAGTGGCTCTTTAAGTTTCACTGGTCTAGGAAAAAGGGTGAAACGCCTGGGTTCCCGTGCTTCACTACTTCATGGCCTGTAAAAGATGTTTATAGGCACATCGGCAAATCCACCGGTGGCAATTCTCTCATATTGTCATTGCGAAGGGAAGATTTCTTATTCGTTAGGAAATGTTTTACCAAGGAAGACGGGTCCCCACAGAGCTGTCTCTTTTGTGTTGAGACAAACTCTGCTGAATTTAGCTGCCAGCATCTGCGTGTCCTCCCTTTCCTTTAAGGTCGATGGAGACGCACGAGTGTAAGGAGAACGGTGAATGGTGGCCGTTCGTAACCCAGAGTCATCAGAAACCGCAGAGTAAATTTTAGGAACGTAGACGAAGGACAGCGGAGAAAACTTCACTCAGGGACTTCAGTGAACTCTGCTTACAATGTTGAGGCCCGACACCCCTAGTGCCTGGGGCGACACGTCTCCGGCCCTACGTAGTTTTTTTGAGCGTGCCTCCCTCAGGTGGTGCCTTTTCTCTCCTCGCAATATTGCTCCATGAAACTCTGCCAATGAAAACTATTTGCCATGAGTATGTCGTTTCACAATATTGGCCTCCTCTTTGAAGAACAAATGCTTTTCTACACGGGTGCGGCCTCCCTGAACTTTCCTTTGTCTTGGAACAATCGATGCAGATTCCTGTGCTGAATGCGCCATAGAGTGACACAGGTGTGTGCTTTTCAGTATTGCAGGCACACGCAGCAATTTCGTTTTTCCAAGACCCACCTGGCTTGATCAAAGTTGCTTATTCCCGTGAAAACGTTTTTCGTCCAAATTCTAGAGGAGCACCATTGTGCCTCTGGGAGCTACACCAGGGCCTGCTGAACAGAGGCTCCAGCAGTTTCATTTTCGGACTGAAATTCAACACGGAATTGCATGGATCTATGGAAACCGTGAACTGTGGCCGTACCAGATTCTCACATCTTCATTGTCTAATGGAAGCTTGTTTCCCAGGCTGATCCGGCTGGCGCTTCATTTCTGGGCAATGAACATTTAATTGTGGACGTTCAGCCTTCTTCGGAATTCTCTGATACCGGCAAGTTCCCGCGCCTCACTAAGACCACTCGGTGGAGGTTTAGGTGACTCAGGACAACTGTCTTTATTTCAGGCGTCTAGAACAAAGAGAATCCACAAAGGTTGATGATCACGGAGAAAGTAAAGTCCCGTTTCTTTATACTTCCCACTCAGGGCACTTCTAGCATCTGAATCCAAAGAGCTCGTGCAGCATGATATTCTCAGTTCAGGCACGCCGCCTGCAGTTTCTTCCTTGCAGAAAAATCTTTCCCAGTGTACTTCTTTAAACTGCTGCAAAATGGTGGCACAGAAGATTTCGGTTTAGGTTTAACTTTAGACGGGCATAGGTACAGGCATTTGGGCATGTTTAGGGACAGAGTTAGAGTTCACGTTAGAGTTATGGCTGTGTGAGGATTCGGGTTATGGTAAGTCTGAGGATCAAATGTAGGGGCAGTGTGAGGTGGAAGGTAAGAGTAGGGTTTAGTGCTTAAGGATGAGCGAACCTATTGTCTCATTTAGGCCTATGATAAACTTGACTGTTTAGATATGGGTTGGGGTTAATATTTGTGTGAGGGTTAGACAGTTTGCGAGGTTAAGAGTTGGGTTCAGGCTTACGGTTTGTGTGTTACGTCCGTTTTGGTTATGGTTAAGTTTAGCTCTCTGTCTAGTTTAAGGGATTGGATTACATTAACGGTGCTATGGAGACTTCGATTGAAGGTGAGGGATAGAGTTAAGTTAGGTTCAGGCGAAGGATGACGGTTAGGAGTAAGGTTAGTTGTAGGGGGAGCTGCATGTTCACATCAGATTTGGGGTTAGGATTAGGGTTAGCCTTAGGGTAGACATACGGTTATGGTTAGGGCTTGCTTTAGGGTGAGCCTTAGGTTAGGGTTAAGTTTAAGTTTAGGAGAATACAGAGTTAGACCTAGGCTTAGGGTTACATCTCTGTTTAGGTTTACACCTAGGGTTAGGTTTTCACCTAGGTTAGGGTTAGGATTAGGGTTGGTTTTAGGATAGGATTTAGGTTTGAGGTTTAATTTATGTATTGGATTATTGGAAGTACATCGGCTCTCACTGGTTTTCCTTCATGATCAAAATGTTTCTGAGATTCAAGGTTTAAGGGAAATCTTGCTTCTTGCCGGTTTCAAGGTAAAAAAGTCACCACCGGCAGTTTGTTTTTTCCGTCAAACTTAAGCTCGCTCTTTGAGAATCATGGGTCTTTGGGAAAGCCGTGAGTCCAGCAAGTTTTTCAGATTAAGTGTGCCCCAAGCAGTAGGTTCTATCTCTGAGCAATACAGCCCGTGGAATTCCTGGGAATCTGGAACCCTGCCATGAAGTTCAGCCTGGTTGTTATTTTCACACGGAAGAAACTCCTTTGAGGTTCCCATGCCTCTGTACACTGATGCTTCCAGCAACGTCATGTCTCACAGGTCAATAGTGGCTCTTTAAGTTTCACTGGTCTAGGGAAAAGGGTGAAGCGCCTGGGTTCCCGTGCTTCACTACTTCATTGCCTGAAGAAGATGTTTATAGGCACTTCGGCAAATCCACCGGTGGCAATTCTCTCATATTGTCATTGCGATGGGAAGATTTCTTATTCGTTAGGAAATGTTTTACCATGGAAGACGGGTCACCACAGAGTTGTCTCTTTTGTTTTGACACTAACTCTGCTGAATTTAGCTGCCAGCATCTGCGTGTCCTCCCTTTCCTTTAAGGTCGATGGAGACGCACGAGTGTAAGGAGAACGGTGAATGGTGGCCGTTCGTAACCCAGAGTCATCAGAAACCGCAGAGTAAATTTTAGGAACGTAGACATAGGATACTGGAGAAAACTTCACTCAGGGACTTCAGTGAACTCTGCTTACAATGTTGAGGCCCGAGAGCCCTAGTGCCGGGGGAGACCCGTCTCCTGCCCTAGGTAGTTTTTTTGAGCGTGCCTCCCTCAGGTGGTGCCTTTTCTCTCCCCGCAATATTGCTCCATGAAACTCTGCCAATGAAAACTATTTGCCATGGGTATGTCGTTTCACAATATTGGCCTCCTCTTTGAAGAACAAATGCTTTTCTACACGGGTGCTGCCTCCCTGAACTTTCCTTTGTCTTGGCTCAATCGATGCAGATTCCTGTACTGAATGCGCCATGGAGTGACACAGGTGTGTGCTTGTCAGTATTGCAGGCACACGCAGCAATTTCGTTTTTCCAAGACCCACCTGGCTTGATCAAGGTTGCTTATTCCCGTGAAAACGTTTTTCGTCCAAATTCTAGAGGAGCACCATTGTGCCTCTGGGAGCTACACCAGGGCCTGCTGAACAGAGGCTCCAGCGGTTTCATTTTCGGACTGAAATTCAACACGGAATTGCATGGATCTATGGAAACCATGAAGTGTGGCCATACCAGAATCTCACATCCTCACATCTTCATTGTCTAATGGAAGCTTGTTTCTCAGGCTGATCCAGCTGGCGCTTCATTTCTGGGCAATGACCATTTAATTGTGGACGTTCAGCCTTCTTCGGAATTCTCTGATACCGGCAAGTTCCCGTGCCTCACTAAGACCACTCGGTGGATGTTTAGGTGACTCAGGACAACTGTCTTTATTTCAGGCGTCTAGAACAAAGAGAATCCACAAAGGTTGATGATCATGGAGAAAGTAAAGTCCCGTTTCTTTATACTGCCCACTCATGGCATTTCTAGCATCTGAGGCCAAAGAGCTCGTGCAGCTTGATATTCTCAGTTCAGGCACGACGCCTGCAGTTTCTTTCTTGCAGAAAAATCTTTCCCAGTGTACTTCTTTAAACTGCTGCAAAATGGTGGCACAGAAGATTTCGGTTTAGGTTTAACTTTAGACGGGCATAGGTACAGGCATTTGGGCATGTTTAGGGACAGAGTTAGAGTTCACGTTAGAGTTATGGCTGTGTGAGGATTCGGGTTATGGTAAGTCTGAGGATCAAATGTAGGGGCAGTGTGAGGTGGAAGGTAAGAGTAGGGTTTAGTGCTTAAGGATGAGCGAACCTATTGTCTCATTTAGGCCTATGGTAAACTTGACTGTTTAGATATGGGTTGGGGTTAATATATGTGTGAGGGTTAGACAGTGTGCGAGGTTAAGAGTTGGGTTCAGGCTTACGGTTTGTGTGTTTCGTCCGTTTTGGTTATGGTTAAGTTTAGCTCTCTGTCTAGTTTAAGGGATTGGATTACATTAACGGTGCTATGGAGGCTTTCATTGAAGGTGAGGGATAGAGTTAAGTTAGGTTCAGGCGAAGGATGACGGTGAGGAGTAAGGTTAGTTGTAGGGGGAGCTGCATGTTCACATCAGATTTGGGGTTAGGATTAGGGTTAGCCTTAGGGTAGACATACGGTTATGGTTAGGGCTTGCTTTAGGGTGAGCCTTAGGTTAGGGTTAAGTTTAAGATTATGAGAATACAGTTAGACCTAGGCTTAGGGTTACATCTCTGTTTAGGTTTACACCTAGGGTTAGCTTTTCACCTACTTTAGGGTTAGGATTAGGGTTGTTTTTCGGATAGGATTTACGTATGAGGTCTAATTTAAGTGTTGGATTATTGGAAGTACATCTGCTCTCACTGGTTTTCCTTCACTGTCACAATGTTTCTGAGATTCATGTTTTAAGGGAAATCTTGCTTCTTGCCAGTTTCAAGGTCAAAAGGCGCCACCGGCAGTTTGTTTTTCCGTCAAACTTACTCTCGCTCTTTGAGAATCTTGGGTCTTTGGGAAAGCCGTGTGTCCAGCAAGTTTTTCAGATTAAGTGTGCCCCAAGCAGTAGGTTCTATCTCTGAGCAATACAGCCCGTGGAATTCCTGGGAATCTGGAACCTTGCCATGAAGTTCAGCCTGGTTGTTATTTTCACACGGAAGAAACTCCTTTGAGGTTCCCATGCCTCTGTACACTGATGCTTCCAGCAACGTCATGTCTCACAGGTCAATAGTGGCTCTTTAAGTTTCTCTGCTATAGGGAAAATGGTGAAGTGCCTGGGTTCCCGTGCTTCACTACTTCATGGCCTGTAAAAGATGTTTATAGACACATCGGCAAATCCACCGGTGGCAATTCTCTCATATTATCATTGCGATGAGAAGATTTCTTATTCGTTAGGAAATGTTTTACCATGGAAGATGGGTCACCACAGAGCTGTCTCTTTTGTTTTGACACTAACTCTGCTGAATTTAGCTGCCAGCATCTGCGTGTCCTCCCTTTCCTTTAAGGTCGATGGAGACGCACGAGTGTAAGGAGAACGGTGAATGGTGGCCGTTCGTAACCCAGAGTCATCAGAAACCGCAGAGTAAATTTTAGGAACGTAGACATAGGATACTGGAGAAAACTTCACTCAGGGACTTCAGTGAACTCTGCTTACAATGTTGAGGCCCGAGAGCCCTAGTGCCGGGGGGCAACCCTGCTCCAGTTCATCGAGAACTCTTCCCACAACGTGATGTTTTTCACTAAGTTTTAAAACTTAACCTGGAAATTGAAGAGGTGATCTGTATGTTAGAAACCCCAGAAGAAAGAAGAAAAAAAGTAGAGAAACTTCCAATCTTTTCTCAGAAACTGAAAAGAAAAAGTCTAATGTCCTCCTCTTTCTTTTTTTTTATATTTCTTTTTTAAAAAAACATTTTATTAGGGGCTCATACAACTCTTATCACAATCCATACATATACATACATCAATTGTATAAAGCACATCTGTACATTCTTTGCCCTAATCATTTTCTTTTTTTACATTTTATTAGGGGCTCATACAACTCTTATCACAAACATACATATACATACATCAATTGTATAAAGCACATCCGCACGTTCCCTGCCCCAATCATTCTCAAAGCATTTGCTCTCCACTTAAGCCCTTTACATCAGGTCCTCTTTTTTTCCCCCTCCCTCCCCGCTCCCCTCTCCCTCATGTGCCCTTGGTAATTTATACATTGTTATTTTGTCATATCTTGCCCTATCCAGAGTATCCCTTTCCCCCCTTCTGCTGTCCCTCTCCCAGGGAGGAGGTCACATGTGGGTCCTTGTAATCAGTTCCCCCTTTCCAACCCATTCACCCTCCACTTTCCCAGCATCGCCCCTCACACCCTTGGTCCTGAAGGTATCATCCACCCTGGATTCCCTGTGCCTTCAGCCCCCATATGCACCATTGTACAACCTCTGCCCTAGCCAGTCCTGCAAGGTAGAATTCGGATCATGGTAGTTGGGGGGAGGAAGCATCCAGGATCTGGGGGAAAGCTGTGTTCTTCATTGGTACTACCTCACACCCTGACTGACTCGTCTCCTCTCCTAAACCCCTCTATGAGGGGATCTCCAGTGGCCGACACTTGGGCCCTGGGTCTCCACTCTGCACTTCCCCCTTCATTCAATATGGTATGTATATATATATATATATACACACATAAATATACATACATACATACATATACATACATACATACACACACATATATGTCTTTTTTTTGCATGATACTTATACCTGGTCCCTTTGGCACCCCGTGATCGCACTGGTTGGTGTGCTTCTTCCATTTGGGCTTTTTTGCGTCTGAGCTAGATGGCCGCTTGTTCACCTTCAAGCTTTTAAGACCCCAGACACTATCTCTTTTGATAGCTGGGCACCATCAGCTTTCTTCGCCACATTTGCTTATGCACGCATTTGTCTTCAGCGATCCTATCATGGAGGTGTGCAGTCAATGGTGTGATTTTTTTGTTCTTTGATGCCTGATAACTGATCCCTTTGGGACCACTCGATCACACAGGCTTGTGTGTTCTTCCATGTGGGATTTGTTGCTTCTGAGCTAGATGGCCGCTTGTTTATCTTCAAGCCTTTAAGACCCCAGTCACTATCTCTTTTGTTAGCCGGGCACCATCAGCTTTCTTCACCACATTTACTTGTTCACCCGCTTTGGCTTCAGCAGTTGTGTCGGGAGAGTGAGCATCATAGAGTGCCAATTTAATAAAAGAAAGTATTCATGCACTGTTCC
Source organism: Tenrec ecaudatus (assembly GCF_050624435.1). NCBI lineage: Eukaryota > Metazoa > Chordata > Mammalia > Afrosoricida > Tenrecidae > Tenrec > Tenrec ecaudatus. The sequence goes on from NW_027459266.1 coordinate 52,323, forward strand.
TCCTCTTTCTTAAGATTTGCTTCCATCTATTGAGGAATCAATCTCCTTAGGCTGAAAATCAGAGAAACTGTTGGGACACAGGAAGCACAGAGAATGTTAAGAGATTCTGATATTTTAAAAACCTCAGTTAAGAGTGGACATTTATTTTACCATGTTTTCTCATTCCTCTGCATATTTGCTGCAGAGTTAACTTCTCTCTCTTTATCATGCCATCTCACTTACTGCCAGTAATGACAGTGGAACATGTAGGGTTTTGAGACTCAAAATAGGCAAAGGGTATGAAATGGAACTTGACTGAAGGAGACATTTAAGTTGCAAAAATACAAATATATTAACTCACATTAATCATTGCTGCTATTATTGTTTGTTTGATTGGCATTGGGATTTTTTTGTAGATATTTTCTTGGAATGGGTGGTTATAGAATAGCCATATTATCTGGAAAGCATTTTAAGCACTTTGATGAAGTCATTTTTCATATCTAAGCTCAATGTGGTGTGATTTTTGGTTTGTTGCTTCCATGGGTGTTCATTGTGCATCACAGAAATACAGAATCATAGAACATGTCAGCAGTTTCTCTGCATAACATGCTAAATGGGACAAATAACACGAGAAGCTGTACTAAATGGAAAACACATCAAGGTTGTAGGAAACTCCGCTAATAATCTGTGATATGCAGGTGACATAAAGCTACATGTTCTAAGATAGCAGGATTTGAAAACATGTTCTAAGATGATAGCAGGATTTGAAAACTTACTGATGAAGTCCAGGAATTTCTGCCTTCTCTGTACACCACAATTCAATGTAAACAAAATGAATCTATGGGACAATGGAAAATATGGGAAATAGAGACAAGATTAAAGTTGGGATGGAGTTCATTTTGCATGGATCTACAATTAATATTCATGGAAACCCCAGTCAATGATGCATTTCTTTGAGCAAACCTGTTGCACAGAACTCTTCAAAGATTGAAGAGCAAGGATGTCCCTTTGAGGACTGAGATACACCTGGCCCAAGCTATGAAGTTTTCAATTGTCTCATATGCACGTGAAAGATGGAGAATGAATGAGAAAGATCTAAAATTAAACAATGTATTTGAATTATGGTACTGGTGAATAATTTCATGGTGTGATGGACTGCCAGAAGAACAAACAATCATATATTGGATGATGTACACTTGTAATCATTAGTAGAAAGAAGTGAGCATGTTATTACTTCATCTCAAGTACTTTGAACATGTGTCAAGGAAATCAGAACTTGGAAGAGGACATCCTGCTTGATAAAGCATAAGGTCATTTTTAAAAGGATGACCTTTAAGAATATACATTGCCACAGTAACCACAACAAAGGCCTCATACATGAAAATTGTGAGGATGAGGCAAGACCTGTGTTTAATTGTTTTCTCTAGTGTTTCTGTGAGTTCAAACTGATTTGATAGGTCTTAAAACAGCAAAATGCAATGCCAATGGCAAACATTGCACTCCATGGAGAGGAAGTGAACTCATTCAACTTTCTAATTGGAACCAGATTAAGGATACCATTAAATACGAATCTTATTTCATATCATGCTGCAAATCTTAACTATAGCTATCAACCAACAAATGAAAAACAGAGGCATCCAAATGGTAATAAAGAAGTAAAACTCTCTAAACATAGAAAACGCAAAAGCTTGAGAAGAAAATTATTGCAACTAGTTGGAAGGGTAAGCCACTTCATAAGTTATAAGGTAAACATAGAAAATCAGTTTGGTTCCCACATACCAATAGAGAAAGCTCTTAAAAGAAAATCAGAAAATAATACAATTTGCAATAGCCACCTCAAGCATAAAACAAATTGGAATAAGCCTAAGCAGAGAAACAAAAGTCTCATAGAAAGAAAACACTATTCCAAGAAACCAAAAGACATACACATCATTCAAATAATGGGTCGTAATCATGAGTAAGTAGTAAGCCTTAACTTTGTGAAAATAAGACACTCTAAGCGATCTATCACTTTAATGCAATTCTGAACAAGATACCAGTGTCTATATTTAAGGACATGGAGATTACTAACCAAATTTTAAAAGAAATTACTCAAATTAAAAAAAGAGAAAAAACCTGGCATACAATGTCAAAATGACCCCCACCCCCATACTCTCCCGAACAGTTTCTACTGGAGTTTCCTCTCAATCTGCTCCTAAGCAGTGGGAACAAAATGAACCCAAGACACAGCAGAAGATTTCATCTGTGCTCACACACCCACCTGCTTCTGGTTCCTGGGCCTGAGCTACCCCTGCTGGTATAAGAGCTCTCTTAGTTCAGCCTCCAGCTGTCCTGCATGGTAGGTTGTGTGGGGACTCACATCGACTTTCCCTCTCCTTATCTCCTTGCACAGTGCTTGTCAGTGGTCACAGAGCTCAGCTGCAGGGAGAGCTGGATCTTGGATGTGTGTTGGTCAATGACTATGGTCTCTCAGGGATGGTGTGTATTCGCTAAACCACTCTGACCAATAGAAGTTCCTTCCCATCCACTTAAGGCTTCTCCCAGGGCTCTGTCTGATCCAGTCCCAAGTAACATTGTTGCTGGAGATGGAGTCCCTAGCGATGGTACAGGTGAGAGGGAGAGTCTGTAAAGGCTTCACCACTTGATTGCTTGACTCCTGTAGCTGCATGTGGTGCAGGACCCCTGGAGTCTTATGAAATAAGCATTAAAGGCCCCATATGTCTTTGAATGTGCTGTCATTCACTGCATCTCCCTGCCACTGACCCGATGGGAGACCCAGCACCATCAGGAGGAGGAAGAGATAGGAGGCAGACATTTCTGTATCAAAGGCTCCCTGACTCAGAAGGGTTTGGAATCCCCTGATTGCAGGGCGGTGATGGGGGTGGTCTCATTAAGTAAGAAACCACAACAGGCATTTGTCTAGGAGTGTTCCTGGCTGTTATAGGAGTTTGGGGCTATGAATAGCATACTAAGGTGCAGGCACCTCAGTTCCACAAGAAAGTGTCTCCAGGGATGATTCTTGAATAAAGTTGGATGACAGAGATAGGAGTGATGTGACCAACAGGCATACCTTGAATTAGTAGGCTCTCCAAATTCCAATATTTGAAATTACAAAATCAGAGTTCCAAGGTAGCAGTGTTGTTTGATTTGAACATATGCATCCACTAACTCATGAATTAATTTTTCTTTGTGAGGTCTGAGAGTTATGAACACGCCAGATATTCTTCTGACTGAGGGAAAATCAGAAAACCAAGCAACTGAGCTAGAAATGAACAATCTCTTCTTTCAAAACCAAATCTATTCTGACTCATAGGAACCCTATAAGACTGATTAGAACTCATTGAGCTTCTTCTGACTATAATTATTTACAGGAATAGGCAATGTCATCTTACATATTTACATAGATAGATAGATAACATACGAAATAAACAGTTAATTAAATTATAAAGCAGTACATATGGCTCATCGCCATTCACTCCTATGAGAGAGTTGTGAGACACTGGCAGTCCTTCAAGTCTTGAGGGCTGCTGGGTAGTCCTCTGTAGAGCAATTCAGGCTATCTGGCTACAGGCAGCACACAGCAAGTCAGGTCAACAGTCAGCCAGATGACAGGGTCCGACAGTCCCCAGCTCAAAAGATGTAGATTACAATGGTGTGGAGGATCAGGTCTTGAAGGAACCTCAAATTACAGCGACACAGTCCATGGATTAGGTGTCCCACAGGTAGTGTAGCTTGCAAATTGAGGCAAAGAAAAAGTAAGGTAGCTGCACACTGGTCCGATGATCAATGATCAAAGAGCAAGAGACAAGAGAGGCGAGGCTCTCCGAGCTATTTATCTCTCCGCACTTCAATTAATGTTTTTATTAGCCAGGTTGGCACAATAAACTAACAACCTCAGCTCCCGAGTGATCCCTGCACTCTGAAGAAGAAACATTGAGGTCTTTTAGACTCAGATTTCTGGATTTGTTTGTAGTCCCCATCTCCTCGGGTTGGGCTTGACCGGTCGCTTAATCAAGGTGTACTGCATCTTTCAAAATACTGAAATATGGAAATGATAGAAAATATGGCCTCAAGGAAAATGCAATAGATTTTTTCTCCAGTTGTCTATTGTTGTACACTAAACAGACATGAAACCTTGTAGCTTAAAATCACAAGATCTTTTTGTTTTTCATTTGTTGCTTGACTTTCCTATTTACTCTTATAATGCACATATATGATTTCAGAGGACACTCTCATCTCTGTTGTCTTCTTTGTGTGTATGTCCTTTGCTGTGTTCGATAGTATATGGATGCCCTGCAGTGGGGCACTTGCATGTGTCCCTGCCTCCTTATAGATGGTCTCTATAGCTCTGGGATTTACATTAGGTCCTTGACCCATCTTGTATTCATTTTTGTACATGGCTGAGGTTTGGGTTGTCTTTCATTCTTCTGAGGGTGACGAGTCAATTGTGCCAACCCCATTGTTGAAGATAACGTCGCTCTCCCTTATACAGTTCCTATGGCCTTTGTTGAAGAGTTGCCTGTATGTGGATGGATTATTTATTAGTTTTCTATTCTATTTCATTGGTCAACATATCTATCATTGTATGAGTACCAGGCTGTTTTTACTGCTGTGGCGGTGTAATACTTTTGAGGTCAGTTTGTGTGAGTCCCCCTAACTTGATCCAAATATTTTTGGGTCCCTATATTTTCCTAGGATTCTCCATATAAAGTGAGTAATTATTTTCCAGTTCTTTAAAGGGTTAAATTGGCATTTGGATCACGATTACATTGTACTTAGTGACAGTACTGGGTAGTTTTAACATTTCCTTGGTATTGGGCCTCTTTATCCATGAACATGGCATATTGAGAATGTGAACAGACTTGCATTGGGAAGCATAAACATTCCTGAATCATGGCATCTTGCTGAACAAGAGAGACAGAAAATAGAGAAGACACAAAGAGGCTTTGGACCAGTGCTGAGTTCGACCTGCACACTTCCTACTAAAGATGAGAGTCATATGGGAGCCACGTTCTGTTTTCATATGGTTTGTTCCCTAACTTGCTGCCTACATAACTATAGCCGGGAAATCAATGTCACAATCGGGAAATTCTATGGAAGCCTCTGCTCTCAGTCTGTCCCTTCAGAAGTAACATCACCAAGTCTTTCTCTTCAGGCATCACTTGGTAAGTTTGAATAGCCAGTCTTTCTGATTTAATTCAAATAGCTCACCTCTGGCAGTAGTACCCTGTCGCTCCATCTTCCCTCAATTTCATTAGATCCAAATCACCAAGTTTCCATGAGTTTCATCTGGACCTCGATCCTGAGGACTGCCTGGCAAAATCATTTTACTCCACACGAAAAAAGGCTGATATTTCTGAAGAATATTTTCTTTGTTATGATACAGCTCTTTAAGTGTATGAAATATCAGGGATAGGCAAAGCTGGTAGTATAAACAGGATAGGCAAAGCTGGTAGTATAATCATTAAGAGATTCTCTGAGGGAAACTGCAAGATGGAGAAGAACACCAATATCACAACAGAAAAACAGTCCTGAATGTCCCCATCTGCACCTGCTCCTGGACCTGAGGCTTGACTCTGTGGGTCTTGCGCACCCCTTGGGGGCCTGTTTCCTCCCTGAAGGGGAGGTTTGTGTCCTGGTTCAGTCTGAATTCTCCTCACTGTGATGGTAGCACAGAAATAAAAAGGCATGTCCTCGAATTCCAGGCTGTTCATATGCAGATGCAGCAGTTCTTGGAGATACAAAAACATCTTGGAGAAGTCTTTGTAGTATGCACCATCACCACTTGACACCCACTACAGGTCCTTCCCTGGAGCCTGGTGGACACAGATCATGCATAGCTATTGAAGGGCAACCTTGAGGTTGCACTGGAGAATCTCAGAGACCCCCAAGGAACCCCATACTCCACTAGCTGCACCTCACTCTGGACTTCTGCAAACACAGATATCCATGGCAGGAAAACCATCAGACATGTTCACCGTGTCTCCCACTCACACCCAAGCACACAAACTGGTTCATGACAAAATCACCTGTTAAAATAGCAACAAGGACAAGCCCCTTTCAACTAAGAGGCCAGGCTTTCTGTGTTGTGCTCAGTCCTGATCACTGAGTTGGGACTCCTGAGAATCCAGGAGCACTTCCAGAGCTGCAGGGTTGGGGCTGTGTTGGCTTTCATCAGCAGAGGGAGGGGTGGATTTGCATTCCCTCCTACTACATAGCAATAAATGAAGTTGCATGACTTCTGAGATCCGAGGGTTCTGTTACTAGAACAGATATGAGTGTTTTAAGTGTGTTGGAAAGGGCATGCTGATAATATCCTTGGTAACATGTATTATATTACTGTTCTATGCTAAATTGTTATCATATATAATTCATTTTATTCTTCTACTAACACAACACATAAGATTATATTTATAGATTTCTGGTTTTTAGGAATAATACTACATACAGAGATGTAAAAATGTTTTTTATATCTATGAAGGATTCACAGCATTTCCTTCTTAATGTCCCTTGAGATTTTGGAAGAGGCAAGGTTGAGGTTGTCCTCAGGACTAATAATAAGAGTTGTCATACAAGGAAGGCAAGGGGAAGGTGGGGGAGAAGGTGAAGTTGGGGGGGAAGGGGGAAACTGATCACAATGATCTACATGTAACCCACTCCCTGGTTATAAAACAGAAAAGTGGGTGAAGGTAGATATCAGACAATGTAAGAGATGACAAAATAATAATTTATAAATTGTCAAGGGTTCAGGAGGGAGGGGTGAGTTGGGAGGGAAGAGGAAAATGAGCTGATACCAAAGGCTCAAGTAGAAAGACAATGTTTTGAGAATGATGATGACAACAAATGTACAAATGTGCTTGACATAATGGATGGATGTATCTATTATGATTGATAAGAGTTGTACAAGCTCCCAATAAAGTGATTTTTTAAAAAAAAGTCAGTGTTGTAAGATGGATGAGCAAAAATTTCCAAATTAATTCTTAAGACTGCTCTTGCTACCCTTGAAGAATAAGTAGGTACAAAGCCCTAAAGAGTTTAAAAGGGAAAAAGGAATTGTGGCACAAATTCTTTGCCCTTTTTCTCATCATTGCAGTTTTCCATTTTCTTAAAACATTTTCATATGAGCCCTGGTCATTATGCTGAAGCCTTTTAAAATTGCTACAGGACAGGGGTCCTACAGGCAATAGACCAATTATTGGGCAGTTAGCATGTCTTCTTCCCACTAAAGCATCGTGTTCTGAATGAAGGCAGGATTAGAGTTCTGGGTCATGTGGTTGTTGTGGATGGATGGTATTGAGTCAGTTTTGACCCACAGGGACCCTGTGCACAGCAGAACAGAACACTGTCTGGTCCTGCACCGTCCGTTCTCAAGATCCTATGCTTGAGCTGTCTGGGGGACAGATAATTAAGGACAAATGAGGGAGAAATTTATTCATAAGTTTTGAGGGGGAAACCTGGCAGTTTAAAATTTATTATCTAGGAGAATTGGCAGAAAAAGTACAAACAATATAATGAAGCATTTCAAATATGTTTCTTTGTTCTTTGTCCGTTGGCTTGCTTTTTAATTGTGAGGAGCTCAGGCTTTGCTTCTGAGCATTTGCAAAGGAACACTTGAATGGTGTAGATACTTTCTATGGACGTCATTCCTTCATGTCACAGAAGGCTGAGCTGGGACAAGCAATTGCACAGTGTATCTGCATGGAAAACATGGCTCTAGAGAAAAGGCACATTATGGTGTGGCAGAAGGCAGGGACAAGGCTATGTCAGATGGTTGCTGGTGAATTAGAGGAGACGGAGGCTGTCAGGACAGTGCAGTAATGAGCAGTTTGTTATTTTCTGCATCATTCATCTTAGGACCTACCATCAGGGAAGATGTTACTGTGATGGAAACTTCCAGTTCCTTTCATGTGCAAAGACATCGTGGTGAGAATGAGTAGGAATAAACTTAGGGAAGGGGGAACATGGATATCCAGGATGAGGGGGATTCCCTTGTTCTTGGAGTAGAACAGAGAGATAGCAGGGTTGTGAATGGGGAGGCAGGGACAGGAGTGGAGTGCTGGAAACTGTGATACTGGTAGGAAGTCAACTGCAGCCTGCCCCATGACTCCTGGAGATAAAGTGGTCCTGTGACCAAAAAGATGTGCTTTAACCATGCCAAACATTTTCTATGGCCTCATATGCATGTTAAAAAGGCAAAACAGAAAATCAAAAAAGAAAGAAAAAAGTACTAGGCCACCATGGTTTGGAAAAATAACCAAACCAAACCAAATACAAAACCCTGCATATTCTGAAGAATTAAATTTAAAACATAGGATAACTGCTTAAATTTCAACTAAATCATTAACTAAATGATTGTCGGAATACTTCTCAAAGTGTGGTGGAAGGATATACTATTAAATTTCCAGCCAATACAAAAACACTTAATGGTTATCTTTACCCAGACCTCCATCCCTCCATTTCCCCTGAGTCTAGTTGAAAAGTATTTATCTGAGCGTCATGAGAATTCTGACACAGGGACCCCTGAGAGTGTCATTTCTTGTCCTTCAGGGACAGACTGTTGCTGTAAGACAGAATATATTCTCGTGTTACAACATAACTTTTGAAATCAAAGATATAAGGAGTAGGCATATAATTAATATTTTTAAATTAGAGATAGATTCCCTAGGGAACTGTGAGATTTAGACGAATCCATATGTGACCACAAGCCTTGAAACTCCAGATGCTCCTGCTCTGGGGCTGAGTCCTATGCTCTGTGGGTCCTGAGCACCTCCCTGGAGACCAGTCTCCTCCCTACAGGGGAAGTTTGTGTCTGGGCTCTCACTGAGTTCCCCTCACTGTGTCTGTTGTACAGTAATACATGGACATGTCCTCAACTTTCAGATTATTCATTTGAAGATAAGAGTGTGTTCTTGGAGTTATCTCTGGAGATAGTAAATGGACCCTTCGCGGAGTTGGTGTAGAATATGTACCATCACCACTAATGGCTGCGATCCACTGCAGGCCCTTTCCTGGAGCCTGGCGGATTCAGTGCATGTAAGAGTCACTGAAAGTGAATCCAGAGTCTGCACAGGAGAGTCTCAGAGAGGCACCAGGCTTTGTTAGTTCACCTCCAGACTCCGCTAGCTGCACCTTACCCTGGACACCTGCAAACACAGAGGCACTCTGATTATACAACCCACATACAAACAATTGCCCTCACAATTTTAAACACACAGAGCAAAGTCTATCACAATTGCCATGTAAAATAGCCAAAAATGAATGCCAAAGTCTGGCCAAAATTCATGGTGTGTCCTATGGACTAGCTCCTGGGCACAAATGGAAATATCAGAGACCCCAGAGACTGGGGCTGTCCTCTGAGATCTCCCACATCAGGGACTGTGGCCGGCTTATCAGCAGGCAGAGAGCTACATTTGCATGTCCCCTGAAATTTGAAGCAGATGAGTAGAGATCATGGGCCAGAGTTCTCCCTCAGACTCAAAGAAACACAAGCACTCTCAAGGGAAAACAGAACTCTTAGTTAGGATTTTTATCAAGCATTGCTTTAATCATTGTATATTATCAATATTTTTGAAAAGTACTTTCTAATTTATAAACCTTATATTACAGACACAACAACCTTTGTGACATAAGAGCTCCTACTGCATCCTCTCCCATCCCTTTTAAGAGATGGGTACACATGATTATGATGGGTAACTCTATAATCTGTTTCTTGTATTACAAGGGAACCTTATTAGATGTTTTTTGTTTTGTTTTGTCTTGTTTTTTGCTTTCCATGGAATTTCTACATTTCAGTGATACTCTTTAACTTTGGGCCTGAAGTTGATCATAGAATGTGTACAGAAAACATGAAGAATGAAATCTCCTCCCTGGACCTACTTCTTTTGTCATGATCAGGAAAACTCGATATTGATTATTTAACTTTATCTCCTAAAAGTCACTTTTCTTTTAATTGGCTTACTTAATGTGTTCCTTCCACTTCATTTGAGTTCTTATATTTATTAGTTTCCTCCCCCACCCCCTGCCCTCCTAACTTATGATATAGCATACTCATCGTTTTCTGGTTCCAGTAAATGGAAACAGCAGTCATTAATTAATTCAGTCCAACACAGCCATTCAGGCTATGAAAATCATTAACTACATGTACTAGCTATCAATGATACAAATAGCATTTGTATATAAAACAGGTATTCATGAATACATACAATGTCATATTTGCATATGTGTTAAACCAGGTTGTCTAGCGAAACAAGTCCATTGCTACTCATATATGTGTAAAAGATAACTTTATATCAAGAAGTAATTACACATCAATAAAACATCCCAGCCAGTACAGATAAAATTTATAAGTTCAATATTAGCTCATAGGTCTGATATTAGCCCATATGTCTGAATTCCTCTTTTAAGTCACATAGCACATGCAATGATGCTGAATGCAGGATGATCGCAGGCAAGTGGAAAGTCCTGGGGATCCAATGGCAGTGGACGCATCTTCAGGGCTTTGGTTGCCATCACTGTGGCTCCACGTGGCTTGTCAACATGAAAATGAGAGAGAGAGAGAGAGAGAGAGAGAGAGAGAGAGAGAGAGAGAGAGAGAGAGAGAGAGAGAGAGATCTACCTCTTCTAATGGGAGATTCAAGAAAACACTTCCGAGAAGACTCATAAGAAGGCCACACGCACAAGAAGGGATCACCATGCTTTGATCTGATTGATGGGCTAGAATCCACCCCTTCACCTTCAGTCTTTTATCAAGTTAACATGAAATTGTGTAACTACCACAGCATAAAATCTACAAATGTATAAACAGCGCAATATCTGTGGGGTTTTGTAATAAATATTCACAGAGTGGTCATTTTGGAGGGAACTGAAACTCTAGATGCTAATAGGATGCTCCTTGTTCCCATGCCTCCCCCATTTCTATGGTCTCAGAATTCTTGCCCCTGTCCTTTCCACAACCCAAGTTATCCCCATAGACCAATATCATCATCACAGGGACGTTTGTGTTTGTGATGGTAGTGAGTCCTCTGTTTCCCTCACACATTAATGGACAGCCACGTCCTCAGTGTCATTGAGCTCAGATGCAGGGAGAACAGATTTGAGTCTGTATATTTTTCTGGAGCTTGAGCATCATCAGTTCCTTAAAGATGAGATGTTGTTTTCTGCTATTGAAATATATTGCTCACAACCACTGCAACATTTTCTGAAGGTTTTGGCAGCTCCAGCTCCAGCAGCATCTAGGCATCAGAGACAGCAAAGCCTATGCAGAGGATCTGTGATGATTTCTCACTCTTGGACAACTAGGAACAGGGAAAATAATCACTGATGACAAGTAATGGAAGCCTCAGTAATCCAGCCCATTTTTGGAATCTTGACACTGCTAGAGAGAAGTAATAGCTAGGCAGAGGAATCTCCACAGGACATTGATGTCCTATGGAAAAGGTCTATGGATCCTAGAGAACCCTTTCTATGATGAAATGTTTTTCACTAGGTTTGAGACTTTACCTGGAAATTGATGAAGTGCTCTGCATATTAGAAGCCCAGGAATAAAGAAGAGAAGTTCCCAATCTTCTCAGAAACTGCAAGTCTGACCCCATCATCTTCTTTGTGCTAACACCAACACCACACTCACTGCCATCAGTGGATTCCGACTCATAGAGACTCTATATGACAGTGTATTCCATCATGTTGAAAAGCACACTCGACGAAAGGAACTGTGTTACCAACATGACTCCTGCTAGAAACAAACACAGGGCTGCATGACAGTGAAAGGGACCCGCTCTCCTTGGATCAAGCAAGGACTGAGGCAGAAGATTCCCCAAAGAAAGCCTCTGAAAAAGATGGTAGGCATGGCTTAAAGGTTTGGAAATATATACCAACAAGTAAATGTATAGGATTAAGGATGTGAAACATATTTCACAGGGATGGTTACGAATATGCATTAGGGTGAGGTTAAGATTCTTTTTTTAATTAATAAATCTTTTTATTGGGCTCATACAACTCTTATCACAATCCGTACATACATCAATTGAGCAAAGCACCCTTATACATTCTTTGCACTCGTCATTCTCAAAATTCACCTTCCACTTGGGTTCCTGGAATCAGCCCGGTTTCCCATTTTTCCCCCTTCCCCTCCCTCCCTGCTCCCCCCTTCCCCCTGGTCCCTTGATAGTTTATAAATAATTATTATATCTTATCTTACACTCCCCGGTGTCTCCCCTCACCCACCTCCCCATTGCCCATTTCCCAGAGAGGAGGTTACACATAGATCTCCAAGATTGGCTCTCCCTTTCTGCACCCCCTTCCATCCTGGTGTAGCCACTCCTACCGCGGGTATTGAGGGGTTCATCTGTCCTAGATTCCCTGTGTTTCCAGATACCTACTTCACCGCTGTACATCCTCTGGTATAACCAGGTCCGCAAGGTAGAATTGGGGTCATGATAATTGGGAAGGGAGGAAGCGTTCAGGAACTAGATGAAGGTTTTGGGTTTCATTGTTGCTACAGTGAACCCTGAGTGACTCATCTCCTCCACACTACCCCTCTGGAAGGGATGTCCAGCTGTCTACAGATGGGCATTGGGTCCCCATCATGCACTCCCCCTCATTCACGGTGATGTGATTCTCGCCACCACCCCACCTTTGTTGTTTGGGACCTGGTCTCCTCTGCCCTTCACGATCACCTATGTTGGTGAGCTGCTTCTGTGTGGGCTTTGTTGCTTCTGGGCTAGATGCCTGCTTATTTGCTTTCAAGCCTTTACGTCCCCAGATGCTATATCTCTCAGTAGCCGGGCAAGACACAGCTCCTTGTACTTCTTGGTTCCAAGTGTCTTATTTGACCTTTTGGGTGACTTTTGGTTCCTTGACCAAAATTCTTATGTTCCATGTGACCTGTGACCTGAAGGTTGGGAATGTCTTGGTGGACATGTTTGCCTGGCCAGAATGGATACTCATTTGGTGTAGTGGGATATTTTTTTTGTGAGGAAAGAGCTCAACAGATACAGGATATCAGGAAGGGAAATACAGAATAATTGCAGGCAATAAATGAGGCACTCCAACATCCTGTGGCAACATCTCATATCTTAAGGAGAAGTTCCTTGGACAAGCTATGGAATTTACACTGTGACACAACCTTAAGCAGCTTGGGAAATAATCTCTAAGACAATGTCCAAAGTTCATCTTATACTGTACTCCTTAGCTACTATATTCACAACAAATATAATCTTGTCACAAGGGATTAGTTATCAATGATAACTTTTTCCCAGAAATGGTACATCTATTGTTATTTTTAATCACTTTATTAGTGGTTCATACAACTCTTATAACAATCCATACATACATCAATTGTATAAAACACATTTGTACATTCATTGCCCTCATCATTCTCAAAATATTTACTCTCCACTTAAGCCCCTGGCATCAGGTCCTCATTTTGCCCCCTCCCTCCCCATTATCCCCTCCCTCATGAGCCCTTGATAATTTATAAATTATTATTTTGTCATATCTTGCCCTGTCCAATGTCTCCCTTCACCCACTTTTCTGTTGTCCATCCCTCAGGGAGGAGGTCACATGTAGATCTTTGTAATCGATTCCCCCTTTCCAACCCACCCTCCCTCTATGCTCCCAGTATTGCCACTCATACCACTGGTCCTGAAGGGATCATCCTCCCTGGATTCCTTGTGCTTCCAGTTCCTATCTGTACCAGTGTACATCCTCTGGTCATGCCAGACTTGCAAGGAAGAATTCGGATCATGATATGTGGGGGATGGGGGGATGGAGGAAGCATTTAGGAACGAGAGGAAAGTTGTATTTTTCACCGTTGCTACATCGCACCCTGACTGGCTCGTCTCCTCCCCAAGACCCCTCTGCAAGGGGTCTCCAGTGGCCTAAAAATGGGCTGTGGGTCTCCTCTCCGCACTGCCCCCCTCATTTACTATGGTAAAAATTTTTGTTCTGATGATTCCTGATACCTGATCCCTTTGGCTCCTCGTGAGCCTACAGGCTGGTGTGCTTCTTCCACGTGGGCTTTGTTGCATTTGTGCTAGATGGCCGCTTGTTTACCTTCAAGCCTTTAAGACCCCAGACACTTTATCTTTTGATAGCTGGGCACCATCAGCTTTATTCACCACACTTGCTTATTCATCCACTTTGTCTTCAGCGGTTGTGTTAGGAAGGTGAGAATCATAGAATGCCAATTTAGTAGAAGAAAGTATTCTTGCATTAAGGGAGTACTTGAGTGGAGGCCCAATGTCCTTCTGCTACCTTAATTCTAAACCTATAAATATGTGCACATAGATATAGTTCCCCATCCTCATACATTAATATATTTGCATATGTATTGTTTGTTTTCTTTCTTTCTTTTTTAGGAATTTGTCAGTGATTGGTAGATATATATGGGCAAGAAAAGTATATATTACTTCCCTTTTTGTTCCACCTTCCAAAGATCAAACTGGAGCTTCACTCAAAAATTAAAGAGTTTATTGAAGGAACAAAACAATCGAGGAATGGACAATAATAATTGTAAGGATTCACAAAGTCCCACCGTAAAAGTAAATTTTCAGAGTTTAAATGCAGAAGGATCCTGAAACTTAAAAGATTATTCCAATCCCTTGATCTTTACTACGTTTGGCTCAAATGGACAAGGCAATATCAAGGACACTATATAATGATTGAGTCATGTAACAATTTTTATTTGCTTTGCTTTGACTTTAGATATTGGGAGAGAGAGTGAATGCTCTTCCTGGCAGCTTGTTGTGGGAGTAGCTATGCTGACTTTTACTCATATTTTCTACACTTTCAACTGAGTTGAAACTAAAAATTAAAATTGTCGATCACAGGACAGAATGTTGCAAGACCAACCACTTCTATGCAAATACCTTTTACAGGTTCAAACCTGTCCGATAGAGTCACTTTGGGTCACAATCAACTATTTGACAGTGAGAGTTTCCATGTACAATTTAGAAGACACTAGTACACTCTCTACGATTGTAAACAGGGTTTCCATTGAATCTGTTTGAGAGCTGTGGGAACAAAACCAACTCAAGACTCCGGAGAAAGGCCCACCTGTGCTCAGCTCTGAACCTGCTCCTGGATCCTGTGCTTGTTGTTTGTCCTGAGCTCCCCCTGCTGGTCAGTAAGCCCCATGCAGTCCAGCCCCAGAGCTGTCCTGTGAGGGTCACACTGACTGCCCTGTCTATGTCCACCTGCACTGAAATAGACAGATGGGTCCTCAGTGCTCACAGAGGTCAGGGGTAGGGAGAACTGTTTCCTGGAAGAATCAAGGTCAATACTACAGAGATTTATAGTAGGAGATCCCTGTTCACCATGGCCTCTCCCTGGCTGCTGCCTGAATCCAATCAATCCCAAATACCCTCTCCCTGAACCAAGGTCGTCCTATCTCAAGAGGCTTTGGAGTCTCCTCCTGAGGAGGCCACTTTTAACCAGGAAACTATACCAATCATTTTCTTATGAGTATAACTGACTGTTATAAGGTCTGGAACCCATGAGTAGTTTGCGAATGCCACAGCATTACTGCTCCACCAAGAGATTTCTCCAGAACTGTTTCCCACATCAAGTTGAATGCAGGCAAGTGAATGAAGCTAGAAAGCAAGCAAATAACATGTCTACTTATTAGAAAGAAGGAAAGAAGGTCTAATAATATTGGGAATGGATGTGTTGAGAAAGGGCCAGAAAATTTGAGCTGAGCATTTTCTTCAATTTTGACAATGCACCTGCTCATTCTTCAAGGGCATCAAGGACTGAACTCTGAGAATTTCATGAAGAAACTGTACTTAATCTGCTCTATAGCCCTACGGTTAATCATATGTTACACAGTGAGCCACTTAAGAGAAACCCAATCCAGTAAGAGGCGTCAGTGCCCCATGTGGTGAGATGTCTCCCTGTCATGTCAGTGACCTGTGTTTTTATTCTCACTCTCTAGGAGACAACAGACACTGTGTCCTCTGGTGCTGGACTGAGAGATGCCTCTGAGACTCCTGCTCTGCAGCTGCATCAGGCTGAGGGTTTCTGCCCCTCTCAGGAAGGGGGTTCTCTCACCGTGTCTCTTGCACAGTAATACATGTTCTTCAGGCTGCTCCACTGCAGGTACGTGGTGCTGATGGAGTTGTCTGTGGAGATGGTGACTTTTCCTTGGAAGGATGGGTTGTACCTGGTATCAGAGTCAACAGGATAAATCATTCCTACCCATTCCAAGCCCTTTCCAGGTGGCTGCCTAATCCAGTGGCTCCAGCTTCCAGTAAAGCTGTACTCAGATGCCTTACAGGAGATCCTCGAAGATTCCCCAGGTCTTTTCACCTCTGCCCCAGACTGCACCAGGTCACCTGAGCACAGACACCAGTGGAGATAGGATTCAGAGATCAGATATTCCCTCTACACACACACACACCACCACCACCACCACCACCACCACCACCACCACCACCACCACCCCACCACCCCATTCATCTCAAATCCTGTGACGATCCTGACCTTGGAGAAGAGCAATGAGGAGAGCTAGGCTGGCAGAGCCCATCTTGCAAGGAGGATGGAAAGGGATCACACTGTGGTCCCCAGCTGGATGATGAGGGTGCTTCCCCTGTGGAGGTGGCCTGTGGATCTAAAATGGATGTCTTCACTTTGCATATTTCTTCCCTGCTCTCCATGTCAGACTCCTCCAGTCTTATAACCCTGGAAACCCAAGGTAGGAGGAGGTGCGTGTGTTGGACTGCTGGGAGGGACAGAACCTGATCCTAGTAACATCCTGCAAAACACACACACACACACACACACACACACACACACCACCACCACCACCACCACCATCACCACAACCACCACCACCACCCGGCACTGACACCTCACGCATGGAGAGTTTTGCACTGTGGCTCTCCACTCAGTGTATCTCTTAGTCCACACCCGGGGAGGAGTTGTTTCAAACCCAGTGTGAATCTGCAGCCCAAGGAGCCTGGGGCGTCACAAAGGGTCCCTCCTTACTGTCTGTGGGGAATGATGTCCAGATAGAGAGTACCTCTGTCTCCTTAGTGAAGACTTTGCAGAATCTGATTTCCCAAATGGTCCCTTCTTAGTAAACTCTCAGGTACCTCCTAGTACCCAGGTCTGCCCTGTGCTTCCTGCTGCCTGAGAAGAAATATAATCTGTCCCTAAACATTTCTCTGACCTACTCTGATCTAAACTAAAGAAAACAATCAGTGGGTTAACTTTTTCTCTCTCTGAGGAGGAGGCCTTGGGGTTCGGGGAACACAAAGAACCACTGACATAACAGCCCACAAAGACAATGTCCTACGTCTGGGTTTTGAGAGTAGTGACTGGGGACATTAAAACATATGAAGTGCAGCTAATTGTTTCTCCCTTTCCAGAGTGATGATAATTGAAGACAGATGGAAACCATTAGTCCAATGCTGTAATCAATCATAGATTCGAGTCTCCTGAACTCTCAGACCAGAAGAAACATATGGTTTCTTACTATCAGTACCCATTTCTTTGGAAAAGATAGCATTAGAAGGTCTTAGGAAGAGTGGGATAAAAAGTGAAACAATACACACAGAGAGAAACATACACACACACACACACACACACACAAAGAAAAGAGAAAAAAAGAATAGATTTACTGGTTGGTAGACTTGTGGAAGTCCTGAGACTGTGGTTGTCAGCCTCCCTTCAGGTCTGGGACAGAACTCAGCCCTTGGAAAAACTTCCAGCCAAATAACTGACAAGCCTACAAGGGAGCAATAGTCCTGGGGAGATACAATGACTTTAGAACAATCAAACTTCTGTGATTAAAAGGGCAACATTTATCCAGGGAAAAATTCATAATGTTTGGAAAGAAAAGGTAATTGTAACAGGAGTTTGTGTGCATTGCAGTCAATGAAATGAAACAAAAGTGCATGCATTTTTGAATGAACACTAATCTTCTCAGTATACCTTCATGCAATCCACAAAAAAAAAATAAAGAGAAAATAAAATTAAAGCATTTCCCCTCAGTTTTCTCCTGATGAGGAGAGAGCACCCCAGGTTGTGGTTTATGCACTTGGGGTCTCCCAAGAAACAAACAAGGACCCAGAGAATGTGTCCTACTTCCATGCCTCATTCTCCTCCCTCTGTTCTCTGGAGTTGACGGTCATGCTAAAAACATCTTAATCTTGGTTCTCAGAGGCAGGAAGAGGACTAAAAACCACGACACAGGGAAAAATGAGATAGGGGAGGCTCCAATTCTGCTAGGAAACCTGTATCTTCCTCATCACACACTGAGTCTTGAATCAGGATCATGTGCCCGTTTGGCCTGAGACCCTGTGCCATGCATCCCAACCTTCCCTTCATGGTGCTTACAATCTGGTCTCACATAACTTTCCTTACCTACTTTTATCTGCATCACCACACGCATCAAATAAGTGATATATTCCTGTTGTGGAGACCCAGTTTCTTAAGAAAATCTCTTGAAGAGTGAGTCATTGTTGTATAACATCCATGTACAACTCCTTATGACACACCTCATGTTGTAGTTTGTGCATTTAGTCTTCAATTTATCTCAAATAGAAAAAAGTGTTATCTGAACACCCTCTGCCTGGACTCAGCCCAAATCCCCGAATCTGAATACACAATGACACTGGAGTTTGTTGATCGAGTTTCTTTATCTCCCTCTCCATCCTTCTATACATTTCCAATCTCTGCTCTATATCTATCTATCTATCTATCTATCTATCTATCTATCTATCTATCTATCTATCTATCTATCATAAATCTGTTAATTGGTCTACCAATCTACTGAACAATTGATTAAGTTATCATCTATTTTCTCTGTATATACTGTCCATATCTTGTATCTATCATCTATCTGTATTTATCTAGCTATGTTCCTTTCCTATTTCCATCTATTTCATGCTTAACTTTATTTCTGAAATAAACCTCGGCTTAATGGGAGTATATTTGTTTTGTTCTTGGTGGAGTATGTTATATGTAGGTCATTGATTTTAGTTTACTAGACTCATTTATTTGTTTACTTATTTGATTCTTGATGTCCTTTTGGATCTTCTGTTTCAATGTTAAGTCAATAATTGAACATGTTAAATTGAATTACTCCATTATTTGGTTGCATTATGCTGTTATTTATTTATTGCATTAAAATATTAGCCAGAAGTTGTTTGATATATTTTGAAGAATTAATGACATATTCTCACCACCTGTCTGGTAGTTAATTATACTGTGGTGGTTTGTGTTTTGCTGACATGCTGGAAGATATGTCACTCTTATATCAAATGCCAGAAGGGTCACCCAAAGTGAGCAGATTTCAGCAAAGCTTCCAGACTAAGAACAGACAATGCAGAAGGACCCCTCTCCCTCTTCAGAGGAAGAAGCTGCTAAAACCTTATGCATAACTTTGAAGCATGGTTGAATACTGAAAGCCTAGGCAAAGGAAGTAGGAAATTGTTGAAGCTACTGCCAGATGGGCCACTCAGGTTTGAGGGCACTCAAAATGTTACTGAAGAGGAGCTGATTTCTTGAAGTCATCTTGATTTCCATGATGATGTGATTTGGGAGTTGAGTCATTAGGATCTCCATTTGCTGATGGGGCATGCCTCAAGGTAAAGAGAAACAGCTGCAGAAGTCTTCTTAGGAACAGAACTTGTAATTTGCATACTACGGATGTTGGGAAATTGGAAGTGGTCAAATATTAAATGGTATACATGTGTATTGATTGATATCCTAGGCATTAGTGAGCATAAGTGCACTGACCAGTATTGGCCAATTTGATCAGAAAATCATAGGAGTTACTATGCTGGGAACAGCACAGTCAAGAGAATGGCATGGAATTGTCAGAAAGGTTTTGCTAAACCCATCATGAAATACAGTACTCGCTGTGATAAGATTATATTTGCCTTCAAGGAAATCCAATCAATACAACTATTATCAAGGATTACTTGAACAATGCAAGTGCTGCCAAGTTTAGAATATCAATATAACACTAATAAATAAAAATTATATTTTTATTTGGTTCTTACTCCCCACTTTTTTTGCTGAGATTTCAATTCCATTATTATACATCCTACATGCAATAGGTCTGATTTTAAATATTTTTATACATTTACATTGTATTCCTATGTCATAAAAATAGAGAAAACCCTTGAGGGAAACAGCGAGATGGAGATGCATAACCAGACCACAAAAGGAAACCAGCCCTGAAACTGTCCCTCTGCACCTGCTCCTGAGTGTGTCCTGTGATCTGTGGGTCCTGAGCGCCCCCTGCTGCCCAGCTCCCTCCCAGCAGGGAGTTTGTGTCTGGGATCACACTCACTTCCTCTCATTTTCTCACAGAGTAACAGAGGGTCTTGTCTTTCATTTTCTTACCGTCCATTTGCAGATAAACTGTGTTCATGTCATTGTCTCTGCAGATATTGAATCAACCCTCCAGAGTCTGCATAGTTCTTAGTGCTGTAAAGGAACTATTTACACAAATTGATGAACAAAGCTTACATACCAAGGTATCTTTATCCTCCTCTCTTGAGGAGTGATTTCATTTCACAGGAACGTTATGCTATTTTCAGGAAGTAATTGTCTTTGTTTCCCATCTTGAAATGCGTAACAAGTAAAGAAAGGATTCAGCGAAATATTCGGAGTCCCTGCCTCAGTGAGCACAGCTGCCATTCCCCCGGGTTTTCTGACACTCTCAGGATATGGGTTTCACAGCGCTTGTCTCACACAGTCAGGTTGCAGTGTCCTTGGACTTCAGGCTGCTTATCCGTAGGAGAAGACAGAGCCCTATGTGAATCCCTGGATATATGTTGATTTCCCAGTGTGGGTGTTGATCCAGCCATCAACTGAAAGCCTCTTCCGGGTACTTGTCAAACCCTATTCATTCCATCACTGGTGAAGGGGCTCACAGAAGTCCTACAAGACACCTTCACGAATCTCCCAACTTTTTCACCTCAGCCCCAGACTGCACTAACTGCATTTAGGCATGCACACCTGTGTGTGAGGACGTAAACCAGAAAGTGAGGGCTCTGGAGCTGCCACAGTGTTCGCTCCATTCCCATGTCTTATCTTACCCAGGGCGACTGCCAATAGGAAAACGAAGCTCCACAGTCACCCCTTCATGAGTGCGCTTTGTTGTCAGTGGTTTAGGAATAACCTATGTGGCAATATCTTTGCTTAATGCTTCCCCAGGGGAATGGCTTCAGCCTTCAAATCTATAGAGCTCTCGTATGTGCATATAATTCACATTCATGAATGTATTCCTGGTCTAAACCAGTGATAAATAATAAGAAGCCTTGATAACTCTAGAGCAGCAATTCTCAACCTTCCTAATGCCACGACCCTTTAATACACTTCCTCATATTGCGGTGACCTCCCAACCATGAAATTATTTTTCATTGATACTCCATGACTGTAGTTTTGCTGCTTTTATAAATCAGATGACCCCTGTCAAAGGTTTGTTCGACCCCCAAAGGGGTTTTGACCCCATTGAGACTGCTGCTTTAGAGCATCACACATAGTGATAGCTGAGCTGTTCATCTCAAGTGCATTCTGGAATACTGATGCCTAATTGTGGGAATATCTCACCAAGTGAACTCACAGCTGGTCATGACTGGTACAGACGTATCCACGTACACACGTCTCCTATAATTTCATTCACTTCATAGGTGAGAGGTGACAAAATCAACTTCCCAAACACTAACACTGACCATTCAAGGGGGTTGTTTTAGGTGAAGTTGATTAGAAAAACAAACCCAGAGAGGTTAAGAGAGCTTTCTATCAAATAGCAATTGTACGTTGAGAAAACATCCAAGCCCAGTCCAGATCAAATCCATAAGCCTGATATTAGGCCATATGTCCAATACTAGTCCGTACATTTCTCTTGACTCACAGAGTATTCAGTGATGATGAGTGCAGGAAGATCACAGTCTAGTGGCTGGAAAGTCTTGTGGATCCAATATCAGTGGAAGCCTCTTGGTGCTGGTGTGTGTATCCATGTGGTTCCTCCAGCTTTCTGCATGGGCCTCCCCACAGGGAGATGAAGCACAGACAAGGTGTGTCCCGCCTCCCAAGAGAGAGGAAATTCTCAGAATCGTCATGAGAAGGCCACACACACAAGTAAGCATCTTCAGGCTGTGAGCTGATTGACAGGCTAGACTCCCCCCTACACTTATTTATCAAGTTAACATGAAATTATGTAACTGCCACCACGGCTATTCCTCTGGTCTGTGAAGTGCAGTGATTTCTCACCGACTCCTGGGGTTGGGAGAGTCTTACTCATTTTACTGTATCCTCCTCTCTCTCACTTTTAATGTAATGAGCGTGTATTCCTAAATAGCCACCTATGTCTTCCATGAACTTAGCTTTTCTTACTCGTTGAAAAGAATTGAAACAAAAGTATCATTTTAGCAGGCATATGCTTATTTCCACTACTCACATAAAAACCAGTCCACAAGAACAAAAAAATCATAGTGAATGGGGGTGGGGGAGTGTGGAATGGAGACCCAAAGTCCGTTTGTAGGCCACTGGACATCCCCTTACAGAAGAGTCTTGGGGAGGAGACTAGCCAGTCAGGGTGTGATGTAGCAACTATGAAACATACAACTTTCCTCTAGTTGCTAAATACTTCCTCCTCCCCCACTATCATGATCCCAATTCTACCTTACAAATCTGGGTAGACCAGAGGATGTACACTGGTACAGATAGGAACTGGAAATGCAGGGAATATAAGGTGGATGATCTCTTCAGGACCACTGGTGTGAGTGGCGACACTGGGAGGGTGGAGGGAGGGTGGGTTGGAAAGGGGAAACCAATTACAAGGATCTACATGTGACCTCCTTCCTACAGGATGGACAACAGAAAAGTGGGCGAAGGGAGACTTCAGAGAGTGCAAGATATGACACAATAATAATGTATAAATTATCAGGGGTTCATGAGGGAGGTAGAGTGGGAAGGAAGGGGAAAAACGAGCTGATTCCAGGGGCTTAAGTGAAGAACAAATGTTTTGAGAATGATGAGGGCAATAAATATACAAATGTACTTTACACAGTTGATATATGTATGGATTGTGATAAGAGATGTATGGACCCCTAATGAAATGATTAAAAAAAGGCAGGGAATAAAATTTTTTAAAAGGTCCACAAAACACAATGGAAGAAAAATTGAAAGGCAACCAATTGAATAATATAAAAGTGTGTAAACTTCAAAAATCATACAAAACATCTTTTAAAATATAAAGGAAATTATCTTTATCACAGTAAGTCTGATATTATTCCATAAATAAATTCAATTATTTTGCAATATATATTTAAGATACATTAACAGGATTAACAAAAGTTGTACATTTTAATTAAAAAATAATATCAGCACTGTGAAAGAAAAAAGAGAGAGAAAACCCATAATATCAGGATATATCACTACAAAATTGGCAAAATGTGAAGAGTATAGTACACATTTTTATGAAAATACTGCCTTCTCTGAATGGTCCTAAAACAATCCAAGAGCTAAGAGCTCATAAGACCCACTAACCTCTGGATGGTTTTCATTTAAAGTCCAGGGGACTGGTTTCCAGGTTTCAGCTGGAAGAACTTGGGTACAAAGCAGAAGGGGTGATAAAATGTTGATCAGGTTTGCTTGATGTTGGGCCATGAGGCACCGCTTGCACTCATCCCCCATAACATCTATTCACATGGAGATTACCACAGCTCTGTGCCTGTGTGCCCACGTTGGGTCCTTTCTGGACCCCTCCAACTCCATTTCCGCTATGGACCCCTGCACTCTCTCTCTTGGCCTGTCTCCTCCTCTGAGTCAGTCATAAGCTCCGTTTTCTGCAATGTGAGTCACGGATGCACGGATGCTGGGAGTCCCTACATGCGGGCATCAGAGAACTGACATGGATTGACATATCAAAATGCCTCCAAAAATCTAGAGAGAGGTGCATTCAGAGAGGCACAGCAGTAATCTGCTTACCTGGATCAGAAACCACTGAAACCATGTATTTTAAAAAATATATGTATATATATAAATTAAAATGTGATAAATTTCTAGAGGCTGAGTACTGATTACTGAGACTGTGAGAAACCACTGGGGCCGGTCATTAGTGGAGCTCATGATCTAACTGTAAAACCTGTTGAGGTTCTCCAGTGAACATTCAAAACAAGTCATCGTGTTTCTGGCCCTGGAGAAGAAGACCATTCTCAACTTGAAATATTTCACACCAGAGGAAGGTCATTTTTATTGTCTTTCCATAGCTGGGGGGTGAAATATTTCTCCTATCAACCACCCACCACACATCTTACCCATGATGCCTACGTTGAGAGTCGGGGGGGGGGTGTAAGGGGGGAAAGAGGAATAGTCAACAGGGATAAACAGTCAAAGGTAAAGAATATGGATACTGCCGTGAAGCAAAGGAACACCAGCCAGTGAAGATATAAACTACAGCACAGGCATGAAGGTCAGAGCCCCACTACGAAGGTCCCATAACAGATTCAGGCTCAATTAGATGATCACACAGAAAATTCCTATTCTCTCACTTCATCACCATCCAGATTCCCAGCATAACAATTGTGGATTACAATTTAGAAAGGTAAAATTCTGCTCCTCTGAGGAGTAAAAATATAGATGTATAGTGAACATTAACATTTTCTACCTCTTGTCAGATTAGGATAAATCCTCACAAGACTCAGATATGAGAACAAGGGCAATAAATGTTTCCACCGTGCAGAAATAGTAAATAATAAGATGAAATTCTCATTTATCTGAATACATCAATCTCATTTGATTATGACCTTTCTGTGCAGTTAGTTTTTAGTCTGTGTAGCACATTGTGACATCTCAAATTTAATTCATTAGCATCTTTGAAAGTTTTCATGATTCATTTTATATTGAAAAACTGAACAGAGTGATTTTTTCAGTCACACAACCAATCAACATTTTTTAACAAACTGCTGTAGCTTGTCCAACTGAAGTGACAGGACACATGGTTGTGGAAATGGAGTGCTGAATGAAACAGAGTCCTTTTTCATATGAGAGGAGAACATGGGACAAAATGCTCTGCAGAGCACATTGAAATCTGCAAACAAAGAGTGAGAAGACTTAGGAGAAGATCGCATTCTAATAGAGTAAAGCAGGTGCAGCAGTGAATAAAGCTAACATAAATAGCACTTAATTTATTTCAAAAACATAATGAAAGTAATGCCTGAAGCCAGATGTCTCAGTAAAATCTGTCAAGCTTTAAAAACAAAGTGAAAAGTGTTTATGATACATAAGTAGCATTATAACGAGCAAATTTGCCATTAATTGGTTGACTCAGTCAATAAACAGTTGACTAAGACTAGAATTCAGAATACTGAGCACCAGAAAAATGACATGAGGTTACTATTATTTAGGGAGAATCCAGACTGCATCACACTTGATAATGAGACGTTTCTTTGCTCCTGGACCCAATTCCTACAGGCATATCTAGGTCAGTCTCTCTAGATCTAAGTTGTGAATTGCTTATATTTGACTTATAGTCCATTCTGCATAATGTGTGAATTAAGTCACTGCCAACATTAATTCAGAACTCTCCTTATTAGTTAGTTGCCAATGTCATAGTTAACTTTACTTTTGAAATTGGAGGAAACATTAACTTTAATATATACCGTGACATTTTTTTTAAATGTATTGACCATTTTGACTCCAGGTCTACTACAGACTAGAACTGAACCCATATGGTTCCCTAGACTGTAATCTTTGTGGATGCAGCTTGTCAGTTTTCGTGTGCACAGGGACCTGATGGTTGGTGTTAATGGCTCACCTTTCAAATGGCATCCATGAGCTTGAACATTGAGGCACAGGGATTGCTATGTCATAACTTACAAAGATAGGAAGAAACTCAAGTTAAAAAAATATATTTAATGAACGTGTAAAATGTTTTCATTGACACTAAGCAAGCATTTTCCAATCTCAGTCCTATCACCCTCTTAACCTGCGCTGAGAAGCCTCAACCTCATTTCTGAGTTGTAAGAAGGAATAAAGGATAAACATGCTTTCAGTGACTTTCATAAAAATGACTTCATTATTTTCAACTTTGTGTGCTCATACACTTGTCTTACTTTTATATTTATGCTTAAGTAAAAGAAGCCACGTAATAGATTTCAACAGCTAGATATTGGTGTGTCTATCACTCTACTAATTAAGAAAGTGTTTGTTAAGAGAAGTATGTTCGCTTTCTGTAGAAAACACGGATTTGACCAACCAAGATTGAAGATTGAAAAAAAATAAAATTAGTTCTGGTATGCCCTTAGTAAAACTCCAACATTCATGATAAAATGTACAACAGATACATAATGTTAAATGACACCGAGCTTTAATGTCTCTAGTGCATGTAATAAAATTCCCAGGAAAAATGATAGAGGCATGAGTCTTAAACAGGATTGAAAGTCATCACACGTGTGAATCTCTCTGGAATGGGAAATATCCAAGTCAATATAACCAATAGAATAAATATAATCCAACCATTTTATGTGTATGCTAAGAGAAAAAAATAACACCAGGTTATCTTCATAAAAATTTATCAAGAATCTGTCAGGCCTGAGAATGCGTCTTACATTTTGTAAAACTAGAGTGGTCACAAAGGATCACGGAACCCATACAATTAGAACATCCAATGGCCATACTGAACTTCCTTTGAACTGAACAATAGTTAATACAATTTCTGCCCAACATACTCCCTCTCTCTCCTTATCTCAAGACCATACAAGTAGTCTTCCAAAAGTTAAAGAAAAAAATCCATTATCATTTAATTACATTTCTCCATGAACTTTTTGGAAAAAAAAGCAAAAAAACCTTTGCCTCCTGTTATAGATTGACAGTCCTTCTCTCTCCCCTGGCCTCTTCTGGATTTTCTCTCACACAGGTGTTTCCCCTGGAAAATCTGCACAGATTTTCTCCTGACTTGGTTTCTGCATCTTGCAGGATTGAAATTAACACATGCTCTTTAACAGAGTGATTGATATTGTGGCCATGCTCCTTTGGAGATATAAATGATAACGCATGGATCATAAGTTGCTCAAGTTGAAAAAAAAAAAGAAGGAAAGAAAGAAAATAGAAAAGGACAAATAAGGGTTCAGACCATTGTTGGGTTTGACACACTTCTGCAGGAAGGAGAGGGTCAGATGTGAACCAGATTATGCTTTTATATGTCACTGTCCATACATTACCCACTCAGTAGTCTATACTTCAAAACTCAGAGTTTTGGAATTAGAGAATTGCACTGTAGTCTTTGCCATGAGTCTATTATTTCAGAATCAAATCAAATCACAGGTCTTTCCTAAAGGCATCTCTTTGTTGGTTTGAAAAGTCAGTACTCAAACACATGATTTTATGGCCCCCCTTCACCTCATCTGACTCAAGTCTGATAGAAAATTCTACTGGGGTTTCTCAACGGTTCATCAGAATACTCAATCTGTGATGCCAGAAAAACAGTTTCCATTCTGTTAATGGACTAGTTTTCCTGCAAGTGAAGCTATTTACTTGTTATTCAATGCAACTTTTGAATCTATACATAGTAGGGGTGAACACAGAATAAATCATAGAGAGAGATCCCCCGGGAAAAGTAAGAGATGGAAAAGAATCTCAAAATCACAACAGGAACCCAAAATGGTAGTGAGGGGGGAGTGGCAGGCCTGGTAGGGAATGATCAAGGGCAAGGTTACGTAAAGAAGAGGCATAGCTGTAACCCAGGTGGGGACGGAGCATGGTAGTAGGGCAGGAAGAAAGTCAAGGGAGAAGGAGGAAAGAGCTAGGAGTCAAAGGACATTTATAGAGGTCTAGACAAAGACATGTACATGCAAATATATATATATGAGGATGGGGAAATAGATCTATGTGTCTATATTTATAGGTTTAGAATTAAGGTGGCGGAAGGACCTTGGGCCTCTACTCAAGCACTCCCTCAATGCATGAATAGTTTCTTATATTAAATTGGCACTCTACGATGCTCACCCTCCTGACACAACGGCTGAAACCAAAGCGGGCGAACAAGTAAATGTGGTGAAGAAAGCTGATGGTGCTCGGCTATCAAAAGAGATAGTGTGTGGGGTCTTAAAGGCTTGAAGATAAACAAGCGGCCATCTAGCTCACAAGCAACAAAGCCCACATGGAAGAACACACCAACCTGTGTGATCACGTGGTCCCAGAGGGATCAGTTGTCAGGCATCAAAGAACAAAAAATCATATCATTGGCTGCACACCTCCATGATATGATCGCCGAAGAGAAACGGGTGCATAAGCAAATGTGGTGAAGAAAGCTGATGGTGCCCGGCTATTGAAAGAGATGGTGTCTGCGGTCTTAAAGGCTTGAAGGTGAACAAGCGGCCATCTAGCTCAGAAGCAATAAAGTCCACATGGAAGAAGCACACCAGGCTGTGTTATCATGAGGTGCCAAATTGATCAGGAACAAGATATCATCAACAAAACAAATCTTACCATAGTGAATGAAGGGGGAAGTACAGAGTGGGGACCCAAAGCCCATTTGTCGGCCACTAGAGAGCCCCTCACAGAGGGGTTTAGGAGAGGAGATGGGTCACTCATGGTGCGATGTAGTACCGATGAAGAATACAGCTTTCCCCCAGATCCTGGATGCTTCCCCCCCCCCAATTACAATAATCTGAATTCTACCTTGAGGGACTAGATGGGGCAGAGGTTGTGCACTGGTGCATGTGGGAGCTGGAGGCACGGGGAGTCCGGGGTGGATGATGTCTTCAGGACCAGCGGTGTGAGGGGCGATACTGGGAGAGTAGAGGGTGAGTGGTTTGGAAAGGGGGAACTGATTACAAGGATCATCATGTGACCTCCTTCCTGGGAGACTGACGGCAGAGAAGGCGGGGAAGGGAGACACCGGATAGGGCAAGATATGACAAAATAACAATCTATAATTTATTAAGGGCTCATGAAGGAGGGGTGAGCGGGGAGGGAGGGGAAAAAGAAAAAGAGTACCTGATGCAAAGGTCTTAAGTGGGGTGCAAATGCTTTGAAAATGATTAGGGCAAAGAATGTACGGATGTGCTTTATGCAATTGATGTATGTATATGTATGGATTGTGATAAGAATTGTATGAGCCCCTAATGAAAAGTTAAAAAAAAACACAACAGGAAACCCACCCTGACAGTCAACCAGCACTGACATCAGACGCTGGTTCCTGTGCTCACTGGATCCTGAGTGCCCCCTTCAACAGCACAGTCCTCTCCCTGCAGGGAGGTTTGTGCCTGGACTCACAGGGACTACCCCGTACTTTCAGTTCATCCTGCTTCTGGAGATGGCAAATCAGCTCTTCATGGAGCATAGGTCTTTGTGCCACCATCAGATAAAATTGTGCAACCCACTGAAAGCCCTCCCCTGGAAACTGACACACATTGGACACACCAGTTGTTACTGAAAGTGAGTACAGAGCCTGAAGGGGAGAATTCCAGAGACCACCAAGGCTTACTCAAGCCTCCCCTAGATTCCATCAGAGTTGTGTTTACATATAGGGGAGGAAAATGAAACTAAATAAAATAAGAATCAAATCAACAAACTCAATTACCCCCTATTGTTATGTTAATTCTAGTTCATAGTGTCCCTGCAAGACAGAGTAGAAATCCTTATGGTTTTGTAGACTGTAAGTCTTTAAGCAAATAAGCAGCTTCATCTGCCTTCCTCATAGTAGTTGATGTGATTAAACAACTCACTCTGCTATCAGTAGATGAGATGAGAAAAATTAGATTGGACTGGCAATCTCTAAAAAATATCCTGATAAGGACACAGGATATGGATCCGTATGCGAGAGAAGAATGTACAGCAGTAGTCAACATCTTTGACTCTGTGGAGAGTAGCAAGAAATAATAGTAACATGGTAAGTATATATACAATTACTGTCCCTGAAAAATATTTGAGGAAAATGTCAAATGGGGATCTAATGTGCTGAGATAACTAACTCCAAAAACAAACTGAAAATTTATCTTTGAAAAGAACTAAAGAGAGAAGAGTGACACAGTCTTCAGGAAATATAATGAAAGTCCTAAGCAAACAAGAGAAGGATATTGTTTGGAAACCAAATGTGAAATTATCACCTATGAGAATATCACTAATGAGGTTGAAATGTGAAATTATTACCTATGAGAATATCACTAATGAGATTGAATATCACATTTCTTTCAATCTCATCATAAATAAAAAACATCCTATAATCAATGTATCTTACTAGAAAATATGAACATGTTTTCATATATAAACATATAACAGCACAATCAAATCTAAGAAGGTCATTCCATTCCAACACAATGAGCATAATGAGACAAGGTAGAAACATTGCTTTTGAATTCTACCACAAGGTTTGTACATAAGACAGAGTTCTAAGGGCTAGCCCAAGCCAAGTGCAAGAAGAACAAAGCACAAACATTTGTCTATGAGAAAGAAGGTGATTCTCTAATGGGTGATTTTGTATTGAGGTAACCTGATCAACTTACTGGGCATCTGCTGGGTTACACTGACATTTAAGAAAGTTTTTCCTACCTCTCATTTTTTTCCTTCTCTCAGGGTAAGATGTGCATCTTAGCTGAGTGATCTTCCAGCCTCCATGGGCTTCTCTGCACTTTCTCTTTTACAAACATTTCCCCCAATGAAGTGTATGCACTTAATAAACCTTGGTCTTTGCATCATGGGGCTGAGGTGAGCATTTATTTTTTGACCATATGAACACACTTGCATTAACAATTATGTTATACAGGGTTCTCCAGAGAAACAAAACCATAATGCTAATAATTATATATAGATAGATAGATAGATAGATAGATAGATAGATAGATAGATAGATAGATAGATAGAGAGAGATAACATAAGAAATAAATAATCTATAAAGCAGTACAAATGGCTCAGTGCAACTCACTCCCATGAGACAGCTGTGAGACAGTGGCAGTACTTCTAATCCTGAGGGCCTATAGAGTAATTCAGGCTGTCCGGCCACAGGCAGCAAACAGCAAGGCAGGTAGGTCACCAACAGCCAGATGACAGGGTCCAACAGCTCAAGAGCTGTATATTCCAATAGTGTGGCAGAGCAGGTCTTGAAGATACCTCAAATTACAGCGACACAGTCGATGGGATAGATGTCCCACAGGTAGTGTAGATTACAAATTAAGGCACAGAACAAGCAAGGCAGCCGCACACTGGTCTAATGATCAAAGAGCAAGAAACAAGAAAGGTGAGGCTCACCAAGCCATTTATCTCTCTGCCCTTTAATTAATCCCACATGTGTTTATCGGCCAGGTAGACACAATAAATTAACTACCTCAAGAGTGTAGGACGATAGACCTATCATTATTTGCTGCCATGTGAAGAGATCGGGTACAGTGTCTAAAATTGAACATATGCAAAGATGTTTTCATAAATGAGACATTCAATTTCATAAACTTGATAATGTATCATTGAAGAGAGTCATTGTGGTGGTTTAACATGGTTAAACTTGTTGACAGGGATGCTCAAAGGGCTTTCCTCAGTTGAATATTATTTTATTCATTGTAATATTGTACTTATTGTATGTGCAAAAATATACTCATATTTTGTAGCCAAAGAATGTGAGGATAAAAAGTTACCCACAGATTTTCCTAATTCCAATAAATGTAAGCTTGAGAAAATATCCAGAAATCAATCTTCTTCAAAATTTTCAAACTGGGCACTGGTATGCATTGACGCAAAACTTTCTTGAACAGGCCAATAATATTGATACAACTAAAATAACTTATCTCTAATTTGGAAAGTCTTGTTCTAACATGGAAACTGTACAGATGAAAATGTATGCTTTACTGAAAATGTGCAATTCGCTACATTTTTATATAGAAAACTCCACAATATTTACACGTTACTTACTTATTTTATACCTTATAAATAAACATACTCATTTTTTCCCAGCAAAAAGTATCAGATAACTCCTAGACACTGTCAATCGGGGTTTTTTTTTTTGCCATTAACTATGAATGCAAAATCACTTACCATCCGTTGTGAATCCATTGCATTAAAATATCCTCAAATGAGTAATACATTAAAAAGATATAATTAAACCAATACCTTTATATTTGTTTTTTTAATCATTTTATTGGGACTCATACAACTTTTAATCACAATCCACATATACATCAATTGTGCAAAGCATATTTTTACATTCTTTGTCCTCATCATTCTCAAAACATATATTCTCCACTTCAGCCCCTGGCATCAGCTCCTCATTTTTCCCCTCCCTTCCCGCCTCCCTCATGAACCCATTATTATTTTGTCATATCTTATACTGTCCAAGTCTCCATTCACCCACTTTTCTGTTGTCTATCACCTAGGGAGGAGGTTATATGTGGACCCCTGGAACCGGTTCCCCCTTTCCACCCCCACTCCCTCCCCTCTCCCAGTATCACCACTCACACCACTGGTCCTGAAGGGATCATCCGCCCTGGATTCCCTGTGTTTCCAGTTCCTATCTCTACCAGTGTACATCCTCTGTTCTTGCCAGATTTGTAAAGTAGAATTGGGATTATGATAGTGTGCATTGGGCGCAGGGGGGGTGGGGGGGAGAAGAATTTGGAACTAGAGGAAAGTTATATGTTTCATTGTTGCTACACTGCACCCTGACTGGCTTGTCGCCTCCCCTTGACCCTTCCATTAGGGTATCATAAGTTGCCTACAGATGGGCTTTGGGTCCCCACTCCGAACTCCCCCTCATTCACAATGACAGGATATTTTGTTCTTTGATGCCTGCTACCTCATCCCTTCGACAACTCGTGATCACACAAGCTAGTGTACTTCTTCCATGTGGGCTTTGTTGCTTCTGAGCAAGATTGCCACTTGTTTATCTTCAAGCCTTTAAGACCCATATAGTCAATTGGTTTTCATTGGTCATTATGCTCTGCCACAATGTTATAGTGCCCTCTGAGTACGCATAAATTAAAATCGTGAAGTTTTAAGCAGTTAAAACCTGGAGAGAAAACATATTTAAAACGTAAAGGATGATCATGGTTGATCAATGAAAAGTGAAGTTAGCCAAAGAAGTAATTTACTAATGAACAAACCTGGTCTGATAATTGAGATTAACACAAAAAGTGTCATCAATTATTACATTTTCTAATGGAGCAAATACAGAGAACACAATGGCAGGCTGTGGGCTGTAAGTGTACCCTCATTTGATGTTAAATATCATCCCATTGTCTCTTATTTTTCTTCGGGTTCCCCATTCTCTTTAGGTTAAATTCTTACTTGCTACCATTTAAATGAATATTTGCCTGTGTGCATCTGTGTGTGTGTGCACGCGTGTGCATGTGTATGTGTGAGCAAAGATGTTCCTGGAGCTCCCAAGCATTAGCTAAGAATGCCTCCCTACAGCAACTTAGAGGAATCTACCTAGGGTCTAATCTGCCTTCAGCTGGACTAAACCAAGGATGGCTACATTATGTTGATTTACTAATCATGCTGAAGTAATTACAGGGGATTGTGATTTAACTGCTTTATTTCCCAGCTCACTCTCAGGACCCAGTGAGGCAGATAATTCAAGGTGCTGAAATTGGGGTGGATCGATCTCAGATCAGGCTGTGTTGTGTGGAAAGCCAGTGGATCATCCGTGCTTGAATGTTTTGTGTGTCCTAAAGGTAAGAGACCCTGGAACCTGAGCAGGGGGATCTATATTATAACAGGTATCCTCAGCCAGTAGACCTGTAAGACAGGCTCAGGGAGGAACAATGCGTTTGCCTCTGTAAGTCCCTGGGGTTGAACTCAAAGGTATTAATGTCCAGGCCAGCATCAGAGAGAGCTTAGGCCGCTGTTGTTATCAGGAGTAACTCTTCGAGGACTTAGGTCTTCAGAAGTGAAGAGCCCAGTGTGCTGTGTGTGGGGGTTCCTGGCACTGGACATACAGGGTGCCCCTGGAATTGATGCCTTTCCAGCTTGGGGGTGAAGATAGAGTTCCTACTTGCAGTATGTCTTGTGAGCTTAAGATGTTAGCTGACAAGACTCTCAAAGAGACATGGACCCAAATATTTTAGAGTTGCCAGCTCTCACTATTAAAGGGGGTGTGCAAATTCTTCCTCTGAGTCTTTTTACCTAGGGCTGAGAGAAAGGCCAAGATCAATTTTGAAAAGTGGAGTCATGGATTCCAATGTAAGCTCCTTAATTTGCTACCTCCTCCATCTCTGGTGACATGCATGTCCCCTGGGAATGAGGGGAACAAGGGGGTCGATGACAGAATAACCAGTAATTAATTTGTTTTATTTAATGTGGGTTTCACCCTATCCTCCGGGGATAAACCAGGTTAAATGGTGATCTACAAATTAGTGAATAAGTGCTATTGCACCCTCAGCATCTTGCTTATTGGGTAACATCCCTACATATGTTAGAAAAGACTCCTTGAGACCAAGACGCAAAGATCAGAAATCAACAAGGGGCCCGTGATAGCCCTTGACCATGACGTTGTTTGTCATATTTAAACTCTATATAACTTCTTTATTTTTCTAAGTTCCTTGAACCAGATTCAAATGACTTAAAATTAACTGAAAATATTTTTGTGATTCTTAGGTTTGCCTGCCAACCTACTCAAGTTCTTATTGCTTGCGTAAAATCTGAGAGAGAAAATAGCTCCACACACATAATTAGCAAGATGAGTTTTTGATGGATTAGATTTGGGGTTCTGTTTAGGCTTGTAAGTGTATTAGACTCAGAGTCTGTATTTAAGACTAGAACCTATATCCTGGGATTAATCAGTGTTCCAGGTTCAAGAACAATTGCGGAGGAATAGAAATAGGAATTAAGTGTCGTGAGTCAGATGTTCGTGGACATATTAAAGGGCTTTATGTTTTGAAGGTTTAATGCCTAACATATTGTATTTGGAGTTGATAAGAGGCTTATGTGTTAAGGTATAAGGATGTAGAGCTAAGGTTTTAAGATTCTTATTTTCGGAGTTGGGTTTCTCAATTTGAGATTTAGGATCATTAAGTTAGGTTTAAGGTTATAAAATAAAATTTACCCTGTTACCTGATTTAAAAACTGGGATAAATGCATTATAGGTTAAGAGAGTATGGTGGTCGGATTGGTTAAGCATGTTAAGACTATTGTGGGTATCAGCATATGCTCAGGGTGTTAGTAGAAGTTCTGGTGGTAAGGGGCTTTTTCATGTACTTAGGGGGGGTCAGTGCTTTAGGAAGTTGTTAGTAAGGAAGTTCAGCATGTTAATGTGTAAGGGTTAATGGTTTGGCAGTTGGAGATTAGCAATTAATGGTTAGAGTGTTCAATGCCAAAAATTATTTTTGTGTGTTGAAATGTAGCCTACAACTTTAAAAATATTTAATAGCTGTAGCATTTATGGTATATTTGGAATCTGTTACGTAAAGTATCATTAATTTATGATGATTCGAGGAATTACTATTTCTTCTCTTTGGAAGCCTCTTTTCTTCCTTTTAAAAAGTATTCCTTTTATGATTGGTCCATCTAGAAAATACTATAGAATTTTTAATACGGTATTGAAAGTGGAAATGTATGTTTGTCCTGCTTCTTAAGTGGGGTGTTTTTTTAATGAATATATTAGCACATCGAACTATACCTGTTTCATGTCACAGTTGTAGTTTTTTTACATGAAAAGCCTTTGACATTTTAAAACTAAATTATTTTATTGGGGCTCTTACAGCTCCTATTACAATCCACACATCAATTATAACTGGTACAATTGTATATACATTGCCATCATCATTTTCAAAATATTTTCGTTCTACTGGAGCCCTTGGTATCAGCTCCTCTTTTTTTCCCTCCCTCCACCACCTTTCTTCCCTCATGACCACTTGATGAATTTTAAATTATTATTGTTTTCATATCTTACACAATCTGCTATTTTCCTTCACCCACTTCCTGTTGTTCATTCCCCTGGGGGAATGTTATAAGATGATCTTTGCAATCGGTTCCCCTTTCTCCCCCTTGTGGCCCCATCTTTCCCCTACCTTCATGGTATCATTACTCCCATTATTGTTCTTAGGGG
This sequence comes from Tenrec ecaudatus, assembly GCF_050624435.1. Taxonomy (NCBI): domain Eukaryota; kingdom Metazoa; phylum Chordata; class Mammalia; order Afrosoricida; family Tenrecidae; genus Tenrec; species Tenrec ecaudatus. The sequence continues at coordinate 88,294 of NW_027459266.1, forward strand.
TTTATCTCTCCTGGATTCCATGTACTATGTTGAGAGCTTTTATCTGTACCAGTGTACATACTCTGGTCTAGCCAAATTTGTAGTGTAAAACTGGGGTCATCATAGTGAGGTGGAGCAAGCTTTAAAAAACGGAAGGAATGTTATATGTTCCATAGGTGCTATACTGTACCCTGGGTGGCTCATCCTTTCCTTGTGACCCTTCTGTGAGAGGATGTTCAATTGTTTACAGATGGACTTTGGGTCGCCAATCTGACACCCTTTGTTCCCATTGATATGATTTTTTGTTTGGGGTATTCTGATGCCCGATACCTGATCCCATGAACACCTTGTGGTCACACAGACTGGTGTGCTTCTTCCATGTGGGCATTGCTGCTTCTCAGATAGACGGCCTCTTGTTTAACTTCAAGCCTTTAAGATTCCAGTCTCTATATCTTTTGATAGCCAGGCATCACCAGCTTTCTTCACATTTGCTTATACACCCTTTTTGACTCAAGCAATTCTGCTGGGAAGATGAGAATCACAGAATGCCAGGTTATTAGCTTGCATTGAGGGAGGACTTGAGAAGAGGCCCAATGCCTTTGATTTTTAAATGTTCCTATTTTGTTTCTGTGCCTACTTAGACAGTTGACCCTCTTTTCTGTCAATGGGCTTATTACAGTGCTAATTTTCTCATGTAAAATGGGCTCTGGGACAAATTTCAATTCATCGTGGTATATAATCATTTTAATATGTTGTCTGAATCTGTTCCAAATATTTTAAAGAAATTTTAGTGTATATCCATTATCAGTATTGGGTTACAGTTTTCTTGCAGTATCATTATCTAACATTGGTGTCAGAGTATTTACTGGTCTGATAGAAAGTATTGGTTACCAAGGACTCAAGTAGAAAGAAAATGTTTTGAGAATGATGATGGCAACAACTGTACTAATGTGCTTGATACAGTGGATGTATATATGGATTGTGATAAGAGTTGTACGAACCCCCAATACAATGATTTTTTTAAAAAGAAAGTATTGAAGTAGTGGTAAGTGTCCTCTCACAACCATTGTTATATCTACACTCAATAACTTGAACTTAAACTACAAAACACTAAAGCGGTGTTTATTCATACCATCTCAGTACTCCGTATTAAGCTTTAATCTATGGTCTGTTTATGCTAGAAGTTTCTCCTGGGATTTTACTTCAATTCAATTGATTATAGCCCTTGCAAGCAACCTAAAACTCATTCAACTACCATTGATTCCAGGAACTGGCTGGACCCTCTGATCTTCCAGCTGACTCCTCATTCTAGAGGACTACATGATTTACACTCCCCTTGCCAGGAAAATAGTGACTAACACCTAATCATTGTGTGATGCCTGCAAAACAGAGCCCCAGTTTGGGAAAATACTCTGCCATATGACATGCTGTATGGATCTTAGAAAATGTCCTACAGCTCACCTCCAGAAGAATGTTATAAATCAATGAGGGGCAGCAATTTCTCAGTGAGTTTTGCATCACCTTTATTTTATTAGTTTTTTTTTAAATAAAAGAAACCCATTCTTTTTTTTTTTAAGGAAAACTTGACTTGCTTTATTTAGCTTCCAATTTCTGGGAGGCTCAAGAATTAGGATAATTCTGGACAACAGAAGACAACAAGACTGTGCTTACAGAGCTCGTTCTGCCATTCCTGTCTGTAGGACCACCGTTTAATTGTCGCCCTCCCTGTGACATGGTGTGCATGCACATCTGATAGTCAAAGTACAGTATACTCTACAACCAAGCACCACATTCTGTAACTCAACAAGCAAAGGGAGCACACGCAACGTCAGCATCTGGCAGTATTTTTTGGAGAGGAAAAAAGGTAATTAAAATGGGTTTAAATTAACACCATGAAATCACATCTAATATTTGATACTACATGATTCAATACAGCTATACAATTATACAAAATGTGTTGACATCAAAGAATACAACCAAAATTAAGATAACAAACAGAACCTATATAATATTTTTTGTACAGGAAAATATTTTTGAAGTATGCATGTAACTGCCCATTCTTTTAAAGAAAATATACTACAAGCAAAGTTATCAACCTCCAGAAAAATCACACAGCATTACTAAGCATATCCCCCAAAAGTGTACAATATGCACACTTGGAGAATACAAAATTTAAAAAATTGTAAGCAACAGGTGAGATCCATATTTATAAAAATGTGAAAAGAAGTTCCGTTTTTAGTACTGTCATATAACGAATTGTCTTTTGATGCGAAGTTCATGAACTGTTCGCCGGCTGGGAGTACACTTTACAAAAACACTATTTTTTTTTGAAACGAGATTACGGAGCAAGATAGGGTATCTTAACAATGTCATCTTAATAAAGTTTGTGTTTTTAAAATGTTTACTACTTTATCAAAACATGTCCCTTAGGTATGTAGGATTCATTTTTAAAATTCTTTCCTGGAAACAATCTACAAAGGAGAGGCGCGTTGTCTGCCAGTCACTTCTGGAAAAGGCTTCTTGAGCTGAGAAGGAGCTACCTTCTCACGGTTTCTCACTGCTTGTTTTTGGCCTTAGCGTGTATTAAGATGTGAGATTTCAGGTCAGTAGACTCAGCAAACTTCTTGTTCACCTAGGGCCTGTCTCCCGCGTGGATCTGCACGTCTGTGCACAAATTGAAGTCCAGGGAAACCGCTTCCCACAGCCTTCAAACTTATACTGAAAGGGCTTGTCTCCAGTGCGAAGCAGTTGGTGTCGTTTAGCTTTGAGCTCTCGACAAAAGCCTTGCCGCACTCGGCACAGAGGTGGACGCAGGGCCGTGGGTGTCCAGGTGCCTCCTCCTGGCTGAGCTGTCCCTGAGCACCTTCGGGCATCCTTTGTGAGGGCAAGCTATTGTTCTCGGAGCATCATCTTCTTGAATTTTTCTTGGCTTCATTCTGGCAAATTCTGCCAGCTGTTTGGGGTCCAAGAGGTTGATGCCGGGGATCCCTCCGGGCGGGAGCATCTTTCCCATCATGTACTCCGATTAGTCAGGAGGGGAGTTCTCCCCAATGATCTGCTCCCCAGCCAGTCTCATGGTCAAGACCTTTTTTTTCATCTGACGACCTTAGGGTGACAGAGAACTGGTCCTCCAGCGTCTTGATTGATCTGCACCTGCTCATGCTCCCACTTCTTGTTGCCCGCATCGCCCCTGCCGGTGCCGCCGCCCCACAAGAGCTGTCGCTACCGCTGCTCTTGCGGCCGATGTAGTCATCGTCGTCCTCTTCGCCAATGCTGGCCGGCGCTGGAACTGGGATCGGGATCTGGCCCTCGAAGCCTTCCTCGGCGCCGACCACCAACTCACGTGTCTGCACCAGGATTGCCTCCTGGTGGTGGTGCACCTGGCTCGGGTCCACGGTGACCGGCGGCTGTAGCGCGATCATGGACTGCTGCTGCTGCTGGTGGTAGCCGGTGTGCCCATGGCCGCTCCCGCCTCCGCGATCGTCCCAGTCCACGTCCTCCTCGCCCACCACCGTGGTCTCGATGGTCTCCACCTGGATGGTCTCCACCTCGATCTCACACAGCTCCACGATCTCGGCTGGCATCTCCGGGCCATCCATGGCGCTGTAGAGGGTGTTGCCCGAGGCCATGGCTCCGGGCTCCCGGCTCCCGGCTGTACGAGGAGGCGTCCCGCAGCGGGGAAGGAAGGCAGAGGGAAGAACGCAGTGAGTGGGCAGGGCCCATTCCTTCTTTTAAACTAGAACTTAAATTCCAGTGAATGTCTCCTGAGCTTTTGTGCATTTGATGGCATGGAAATAACTTTTGTAAACATAACTATTTAGCATTTTGTGCACGCCTTGGGTGTTGATTAGTAATTTCTGAGGCTCTTGTTGTTGATAGTTCTGATGGTGTCCATTCTATCTTACAGGGACCTTATGCACAAGGGAATGAAACTCTGCCCACCCCTGCAGCATCCTCACAGTTTAGGATGAACCCATTGCTTCAGTCACTGTGTCAATCCATGTAGTCGAGGGATTCCTATTTGTCACTGCCCCTCTAATTACCAAAAAAAAAAAACAAAAAAAACATCCTTCTCCACGGACTGGTCACTTCTGACAACATGTCCAAAGTATTTAATGTGAGCTCTCACTTCCTACCCTCTAACTAGCACCCTGACCTTACTTCTGCCAAAACAGATTTGTTTGCCTATTTGAATGCCCATGCACTATAATTCAACCACATTCATTCTTCTTATTTCTCCCTTATTCAATGTCCCACTTATATATGCATATGCGGTAATCGGCAATGCCATGGTTTGGGTCAGATAAACCTAGTCCTCAAAGTAACATCATTGTTTTTCAACACTCTAAAGAGGCTTTGTTAGGCAGATTTATCCAGTATAATGCATCTATTGAACTTATTATCACCTTTTAGTTCTTTTGTAATTTTCCATAAACTGACAGTCTTTCCAGAAGAAGTTAATACTTAGTCAAGCTTAGATTAAGAATATTGATCAAGGAGGGAGCTGGAAGCCCACCTTCCTCTGAAACCAACCTGTCTCAGAGCCCTGTGCTGGAAGGCTGTCCCTAAGACCTAGAGGAATGATGACGTGGAGATTCCAGAAATGCATGGTGACTGGGCATAAGAGAGTCTAAAACAAATTGTGCATCTGTTTATTACCATGACTTGCAGATCAGTTTTAGAGGGGCCCTAAACCTTACCCTTTATCCTAGGACTGCAACCTCACACTCCTCTGCCTTCAGAAACACCCTGGGGGTTACAAAAGGGCTGTGCCAATGATGTCCAACTAGCCACTCAGACTAATGCTGCTCTCCTTTATCAAAGCACAGCCTCTCCCCACCACACTCATTTTGTTTTCCTCGCTCCAAGTTCCTGGTTAAGCATGTTTCACAAACTCCAGCCCAGACACTAGCTAATCCAGTCTCCCTAGAAGACCAAGACTATGGATGGGATATCCTAGAACCCAAGACAATAAGCCGTCTCCTTGTTTGTGTCGTTTTCCCTCTGTCAACATTACTTAGAGAGCTTGAAACCCATGCTCTAGTCCAAGATGACAGAATGGATGATAAGTCATCTCTTTCCTTAATCCATTTCATGTGCTTTTTTAAAAAGATAATTTTATTGGGGACTTGTAACAATCCACAATTCAATTGTATCAAGAATATTTGTACATATATTTCCATCATTCATTTCTAAACATTTACTTTCCTTTGAGACCTTGGTATCAGCTCCTTTTATCCCCTCTCTTCCTCCCCCCCCACTCTTGTCACCCCTTGATAAATATTAAATTATTGTTATTTTTGTATCTTGCACTGACTGCTATCTCTCTTCCCCCATGTTTTGTGTGTTTATCCCCGGGGTGTGTGTGTGTGGTTATGTGTCTATCATTGTGATTGGCTCCCCCTTCCTCCCCTCCCCTCCCTGCCTTTCGCTTCCCCGACTGGTATCAATACTCCCATTCCTGTTCCTAGATTCGGTATGTTGTGAACTCTTATCTCTTTTCTGTACCTGTGCACATGCTCCAGTCTAGCCCACAGGGAAAGGCAGAATTGGAGTCATGATAGTGGGGTGTGAGGAAGCCTCAAGGAACCTAATAATATTTGTGTTTCATCAGTGCTATCCTGCCCCCAGGTTGACTCATCCTTTCAGTGTGACCCTTCTGTAAGGGGATGTCCCATTGTTTACAGATAGAGGTGGCGTCTCTACTACAACCCCCCTCATTCTCAGCAATGTGTTGGGGGGTTTTGCTTGCTTCTTTGTGGTCTTATGAAGCCTATTACCCTATCTCTTTGACACCTCATGATCACACAGGATGATGAGCTTCTTCCATGTGGGTCCATTGCTTCTCTACTAGATAGCCTCTTTTAAACTTCAAGCCTTTAAAACCTCAGATAGTATATATTTTGATAGCCAGGCACTATTCTCCTTCACCACATTTGCTTATGTACCCATTTTGTCTTCAGTGATCATGCTGGTATGGTGAGCATCAAAGAAGGTCAGGTTGTTAGAACAAAGTGTTCTTGCATTGAGGGAGGGCTTGAGCAGAGTCCCAAAGTCCGTCTACTATCTTAGTGTATTGCCTTATAAATATATGCATGTAGGTCAAGATCTCTATTTTCAGAATTAATGTATTTACATATGCACAGACCTATGCTTATACCACTATCCATAGCTTTGCTTCCTAGATCTTTCTTCTGTTTCCTTTTACCTTCCTCCTTACCCTACCATCATGCTTGTCCTTCTTCCACCTATTAGTAATTCCTCTCAACTAGATTGCTGTTGCTTCATCTGCTGTCTAAAAGTGGTCATAATCCCAGGCTTGCAGAGACCCTCTGAGAGCTAGTCACAAGACCTCACCCTGGAGTTCCCCCGTGCTGCTGTGCACCTTGTGCCTACAGTCTAGGGATTTGCATTTCTCCTCCACAGGCAGGAAGAGAGTGACTGCATCAGCCATTACCTTCCTTCATCTCATGTACTTTTAAGCTTCTTCCCTCATTCACCTTGACTCTTAGTATCATCTGTCTACCTACACCTTGTCATTCCTTATTGGTAATGTGCTGTCTTTCACAAAAGCCATAACATTGGGCATCCTTAAACACAAGAGCTGTAGAGACTAGAAAATACACCTCCCTCTGGGCTTTTGTTCTTGTTAAGGTTGTCTCTGCCTTAGCCAAGTCCCCCTAGTATTTCCTGCTTTATTTCATTTTATTTATTGTTGTTCACCTCTAAAACATCTTTCACTGGTTGCCACACTCTACTGTGGTACCACATTCTATTACTGTGGGCTTCTAAATGTGCTCCACTAACCATACACATTTGTTCACACACTATAAATATTATACAGTTTCCATGGGATACAAGGAGTTTGAAGCAGGATGAAATTTGACGAAATACTCAGAATCTGTTGAATGTCACAGTAAGAGAAACATTTACATTGGTATCAACACATAAACATACAGTAATTAGCTGGATGAGATAGTGGGAAAAAAGAAACATGAACAAGTGTGTGACTACTACTTAAAATACATATAAATAATTTCTGATTCTTTAGTTAGATGATCATTAAAATATTGGGGGGATTTTCTTTAAAAATCTTTCTAAGTTCTGGAAAGCAAGGGCTTGTTTGTGTTATATTCAGATAATGAAGTATAAAAATAAACTAAAACATAAATGGAAAGAAATAATTCTAAATGGGCAACTGATTATAAGGCTCTACATATAACTTCCTCCCTGGGGGATGGACAACAGAAAAGTGGGAGAAGGGAGACGACAGACAGTGTAAGATATGACAAAGCAATAATAATTTCGAAATTATCAAGAGTTCTTTAGTGAGGGAGGAAACGGGAGGGAGGGGGAAAACTGAAGAGCTGATGCAAAGGGTTCAAGTAGAAAGCAAATGTTTTGAGAATTATGATGGCAACACATGTACAAATGTGCTTGACAAATGGATGTATGTATGGATTGTGAGAATTGTATGAGCCACCAATAAAATGGTTTTTAAAAAGAGAAATAATTGTTACTAGAAACAGTGCACAATAAATAACAGCAGCAACAAAACCATTGATCACGTATCACACTTTTCTAAATTATTTTTAAAGCACAATACTAGTGTTTTAATGGCACAAAAACAATTGACACAGTGAGTTCATTGACTTGGACTGAAATAATATGTTGTGCCTGAAAAATCACCTAAGGTAATATCAAATTCATCTGTGTGGTTTAATGCTGTAGGACAACCTTTAACAATGTAGATCTATACTCAACCTAAGCATTTACCTCCCAAGTCTATACAGTACTTGAGATTCACTGTTTTCATTTTGGGAAGACCTGGAATCCATTCATCCTCTGAGATAAAGAAATATCTCCTGTCTGACATGAATGTCAACTAAGGGGGCTGAAGAAAAGAGGAGAGTACCCTAAATTTAGAGGGGGTCCTCTATTTAATGCAAACACTCAGATTGGAGCATGGTTTTGAGGCCACAAGGAAGCACTTAGGGTAAGAAGTACAGGCCAAGAAACTGACTTGCCCTACTCAATATTATCTACTGCTAAGTTTCAGGTCACAGATTTGCCAGAGAGAAATATCGTCCAGTTGAGGGAGCTAAAACCTGGGAATACTATCTTTCACGTTTATGCATGACAAGGGAAGATTTCAACATTTGGCTGGTGTGTGAACCAAATTCATTCAACCAACTCCAAACTTTCTAGACTTCTGCTTCTTGTATGTAAAGAATGCATCAATTTGACTTCAAGAAGCTTGAGCTTCAAAATGGTATTAAAGATGCCTAGGGTATTTTCATTATCCAGATAAAGGTTAGATAGGACTTGTGGGGAACACTATGTCCAATAGCTGAGGGTTGTCTATAATGTAAGAGCATGGCAGGGGAGGGGAACAAAGACGGGGCTTCATAAAGCTTCGTGATAGCTATTGCTATCAAATGTATATATGGTATAATCCACTGGATTACTGGGATGATCTTCCTTATGTGATTTAGGCCTGGTTATGTAAGGCGTCAACCTCATAGTTTGGGACTTGGTTCATTGGGATGGGCAACAGAACTTCCTGTGTAGAGTCTGGATATAAAGCTCTACCAGAGGACATGGGTTATCCGATTGTCTAGTGTCAGAATTTCTTCAGCCCTACAGTTTTCTTTATTCACTTCATGCAGTGAAACATTTTCTATAGGTTTCTAAAAATGGGATATTGAGCTCTTTCACGGTTTAGAAATGTAATAGTCTCAGGACTTCATTAACAGAATGAATCTGATGGCAATGTATCCAGTTGGTCAATATGTGGGAATTACTTTTTATTGATGGTGATACTTAGACTGGTAGACACACTCCTCATTCGTAATGACCCTTTGCACAACAGAAGGAAATCCTGCCTAGTCTTTCACTATTTCCACAATGCCTGCCATAATTAGCCCCTGTATTGTTAAACTACACCCTATGGTTAAAATACAGCCATTGAATGTGGTTCTATTTTTTGGTTAAACTTAAAAAAAACAACCATTTTTTTTTCTCTGGACTATTCCATTCCTGTAATATGTCTCATGTCTGAGGGAATGATACCTCAACGTCTTTGATTTTAATGACATTTTTCCTGAACTTCTTCGAAGAGACTAAAAACAAAAAAGTACAAACTCACTGTGATAGAGAGGACTGAAATTCATAACAGCCTAATAGGAGAGGGTGGAGCTGTCCCAGTGGGTTTCTTACATTGGAACTATGTGTGGGAATAGAAAGCCTTATTTTTCTCCAGTGAAGTGGCTGGAAGTTTCAAATTACTGACTGAGCAGTTAGCAGCCAAATGTTTCATTAGTGCTCCTTCCAAGACAATTTTTTTATTCTTCTTCCTATCTGTGGTATATTCAATATTCTGCACAAATAAAAAATAAAATAAATTAATATATAATTTTACTCATTGTCCACTTTTAAAAAATGGATATGTTGTAATGAATATACCATGGTCTGACTTGAGCCAAGCTCCCCATGTTGATTTCAACACTTCAAGTGGATCCTTTATAGAAGATTTTCTCCAAAAAATATGTTTTTGGATTTATTGATAGTTTTTGCCACGGATTATGGATCCAAATAAAATAAAAACCTTTTTTTTCACTGTAGCAATAATGAAACTCACAACCTTCTTCTAGTTCTTAAACACTTCCTCTCACCCCATTATCATGATCCCAATTCTAACTTGAAAACCTGGTTAGACCACAGGATGCACAGCAGTGCAGATTTGAACTGTAAACACAGGGAATCCAGGACAGATGAACCCCTCAGGACCAGTGGAGAGAATGGCAATTCCGGGAGGGAAGGGGAGGTAGAAAGGGGAAAGCTATCACAAAGATCTACATATAACCTTATCTCTGGGGGATGGGCAACAGAAAAGTAGGTGAAGGGAGACACTGGGCAGTGTAAGAGAAGATAAAATAATAATTTATAAATTATCAAGGGCTCATGAGGGAGGGGGGAGCAGGGAGAGAGGGAAAAAATGAACAGCTGATGCCAAGGGGAAAAATCATATCATTGTGAATGATGGGGAGTTAGGAGTGGAGACCCAGACCCATATGATTGTGATTGGTTCCCTCTTTTTATCCCACTTTCCCCTTAACCTTATGGTGTCACTACTCTTATTATTTGTCCTGATGGGTTTATCTCTCCTGGATTCCCTGTGATTCCAATTCTTATCTGTACCGGTGTACATCCTCTGGTCTAGCCAGATTTCAAAGGTAGCTTTGGGATCATGGTAGTAGGGGGGAGGAAGAACAAAGAGCTGGATGAAAGTTGTATGTTTCTTCAGTGGTATATTGCACACTGACTGGCTGCTTTCCTCCCCATAACCCTTCTGTAAGGGGATGTCCAGTTGCCTACAGATGGGTCTTGGGTCTCCACTCTGAACTCCCCCTCATTCACAATGATATGATTTTTCCTCTTTGATTCCTGATACCTAATTCCACTGAAAGCTTGTGTTCACACAGGCCGGTGTGCTTCTTCCATGTGGGCTTTATTGCTTCTGAGCTAGATGGCAGCTTGTTTATCTTCAAGCCTTTGAGACCCAGATGTTTTATCTTTTGATACCCGGTCATCTTAAGCTTTCTTTACCACATTTGCTTATATACCGCTTTGTCTTCAGCAATCCTGTCAGGAAGGCAAGCATCATGGAATGCCAGATTAATAGAACAAAGTGTTCTGGCTTTGAGGGAGTACTTGAGTAGAGGCCCAATGTCCATCTGCTACCTTAATACTAAACCTATAAATATATGCACATCATCATATATAAATATATTTATATATATATACATGCCTGTATTTAGCCGTCTATAAATGCCCTTTGCCTCCTAGTTCTTGCCTCTATTTCCTATTCCTTTCCTCATGTCCCACTCTCATTCTCAGCCTTCATTTGGGGTTCAGTAATTCCTCTTAGTTACTTTGCCCTTTTTCAAGCCCTACCTGGTCTCCCACTCCCTCCTTGCCATTGATTTTGGATCATTTGTTGTTCCTATGCCCCTGGGTTTGTAAACACATACTTCCTTTCCCCTACTCCCCCTCTCCCAGATAATCCCGGAACTGCCGATTCCATTGTTTTTCCTCCAGATTCTTTGTCCCGCCTAACTTATCTGGATAGACCCACAGAGATAATAATATGCACAAAAAATAATACAGCAAAAAAAAAGCAACAAAAGAAACAAAACAACAACAAAAAGAAAAGCCTATGAATCAGCAGTTCTCAACTAGTGGGTCGTGACCCCTTTGGGGGGAATCGAATGACACTTTCACAGGAGTTGCCTGATTTATAACAGTAGCAAAATTACAGTTATGAAGTAGCAACAAAAATAATTCTATGGCTGGGGGGGTCACCACAACATGAGAAACTCTATTAGAGGTTCCTGGCATTAGGAAGTTTGAGAACCACTGCTGTAATAGTTCAAAGTCTGTTTGTTGACCTTTAGGAGTGTTTTCTGGTGGAGTGTGATGAGGTGCCACTCTCTGGCCCCAAAGTTTATTTTTCATATTCCCTTGGGACTCAATGCTCTGCTCCCCTTGCTGTTCTGTCACACACCTTTAGTGTTTTGCCTCGGTGTCGTGGGGTCAGATTGGACACAATTCCCAGTGTCTCCAGTGTTGTTCCCCATAGTGCTATGGGTCAGTGAGGGATGTCGTGCCTTGTAGTGGGGCCAGCCCTATAGTCCTCTCTCTGTATTGACTGTTCTGAGCTGTGATA
>NW_027459266.1:102500-135000 GCF_050624435.1 Tenrec ecaudatus
AAGGAAGATGTGGGCATGTCTTGTAAGTAAGATCAACATCTTGAAAGGCAGATCAGAGCAGGTCTCTGTCAGCATTTTTCAAGGAAGACAATGACCTATAAAGAATTGGATATTTGAAGACCAAATTAACAATTTGAATGATTACATCAAATATGTTATAGCAGTGAGTAGTATAAACACTTTCTTAGTATAATCAACTCATTAAGCTAGAGTGATATGATAACTGCAGCATTTCATTTCAACATTACAATTTTGAGGATGTCCCTGGATTTTCCAGTATTTCCTCCATTTTCATATAGGCTAACTATGAGTCAGTGCTGAGGGTATGTAGGATTCTGGACCAATTCCATATCTCTTAACAACAAGAACAGCCTAAAACATCTTTACAATGACAGACATTTTATGATTCATAAATAGAATTCATGAATTATATAAAAAATTATTCTCACCACCAGAATGCAAATCTCCCTACACAATTCTTAGTAGGTTAGACGCCTCTATTCTAATGTGAAAATACTGTGACAGTCTCTTATTTAGCTCTATGTTATCTCCCCGGACTTGTAGTTGATCCACACTTATGTCACACCTTGCAGTCATCTCAGCAACACCAACAACAGCATTCTAAAAGCAATGCCTTTTCCTTAAATGTCAGAGATTTTTAATAGAAAGTGAAACAAAACAAATACAAATGCAAATCCAAGAAGCTTAAAAGGGAGAATTTACCATAATTTAAAAAATTCTTTAAATCCTCCAAAATAAATACATCACAATGTGTCAATTTCCCTCTTGAATAAATGTGAGATTAAACTTGGAACCCCTAATAACACAAAGAGTTCCAATGTTTAGCAGCTGAGAAGATGTTTCATTTCTCCTCAGAGACACTTTAACAGATAGGCCTGGTGGCTGACTTTTGAAAAAAAAAAAAACCTTTAAAAACACTGAGGCAAAATTTTCAGACAAACATGAGACACTGTAAAATAAAAACAACCAAATATCAAATGTTCTTGAAAAGCTCTGGAAACTTAGAATATGAAGACAACTGTCTTTCACATGCAAAAGATGTCCTGTGAGATTGTCACTAGAACAACCAGGGACAGCGAGATGAAGAGCCAGGACTCCACCATGACTTTCACTGTCTCCCTCTATCTCCAGGCAACAGCTGCCATGAACAACGGTGGGAGAATTCTATGGACAGCCGCTCCAGAGGGGCAATGGATGAAGCCTCATGTTGCAACATAACTCTGGATGGGAAGCTCCAAGATGCTGAGTGGGTCCCTGTGCTCATTCTGACGAATCTACTCCAAAAGGAATCCTGACCCATGAAGGGTAAGCTGCATCTGCTCAGACCTCAGGAAGGGCCAACTGGGTGGGTGACCTCCGTCCTCTGATATCTTGGCCCCAGCACCCTTAGTCACTGAATGTTATTGAATCAGTGCTTCCCTGTGAGTTTCAGAGACTGTGCCCTTTACTAAAGAAGAAAGCCTCACTTTTAGTCCCATCCCGCCACCCTTACACCGTGCCAGAAATGTTTAGGAAAAATTCTAGTCACACTTCTCACCTTTTCAATTCACAGTTGTAGGGGCTGTCAAGGCTCAGATATCAGTCTGGACCACTCTCTTGACTCAAGTAGGTGAGGGCTAGAGGAATCCAAGATGGGCACGTGGGATGGTAGGCTGCTTCCTCCCAGGTTATTCAGAAGGATGAATCCAAGTTATGTAGGAAACATGGCTTTCATGCTGAAAGCTGCTGAGGTCTCATTTAGAAGCACTAGGGTAAACTTTAATCATATACCATAAAGGGTGACAATTTTATTTTTACCTCTCTTTCCTTGGATAGATTGTCATTTATTTCTTTCTTATAATGAAAGTTGGTGTGGATTATTGCTAAAAGCTGTTCTATATCATTTAAAATCATTAAGGTTAACTTTAATCATATCACATGCATTGTGATGATTTCATTTATATATAGTCTTTATTATTTATCCGTTACACATTTTCTGGTTACTGATGACTATGTAGCTTTTATTTTAAAATTGTTATTTGTATTTATTGAATTTTGGGGGTCAAAAATGGATGAAATCCATCTGCAGTCACCAACACACTCTGTTCCACTAGATGCACACTGGGAAGTGGCCAGCTGAAAGGCTAGTGGAAGCTCCCAGATTTCTGTGACGCAGCGGGAGCCCAGAGATGCAAACCCTCACTGTCCTGCTGGGCAGAATCCTGGGTGTGGTGTCTGAGAGGAGTGCTGGGGGCTGTCTGCTCAGGAAGGATGTCTCTGTCCACTTTCATAGGTGAGTCCTCATTGATGTTGAGAGACAGCGGCATGGAGTCTGAACCCTGCCTTTCACGGATTTTGCTCAAGGATCCTCCAGATGCCCACCCCAATAAATCCCCCAGTTGTACTGTCAATCTCTTACTGAGTCTGTTCTAGACCATGTGTTCCACGGGGTGGAAGCTCTTCTTAGTTTTTCCCTGTGATCTGTTATATCAGGCACAGAGAGAGGCATCATCACTGAAGGTACCGACCTAAACTGGGAACTAGAAGGAAATCTATAATAAGGAAGATATAAAATATTGAAAACAGGACTTGATTTTAAAGCCTCATCCTGGAAGGACTACAAAAACACAAATAATCTGACTTTCTTAGGAAACATAAGCATCATATATAACAAATAAGCATTACTTGTCATTAGAGTGTAAGGTTAAACAGTGAGATACCATCACATACTGTTTGAAATGAAAGGACACCAAAAAAAACACACACACAATAAAACAGTCAATTGAGAAGTAGATGCAACAAAGACAGATCATATCTAATGTTACTGCATTTATAGTTGTCAGAAGGCATCAAACACGGTGTTGTACTTCAGAGTATGGTCAAGAATATACGTTAGCTATATTTATTTTTCATCTATAATGATCCCAAATAAATTTAAATACCATTCTGATGATTTCATTAAATTTCTGTTACCAAATTGATTGATAATGGATTGAATTGTAACTAAAATTTAAAAGTTGAAACATTTGGAAATATTTCCACCCTAATATCTAGAAAAACAATATGCTGATTATCTTTGGATTCAGTGATCTTAGTATAGTACAAACTCTTGAGTCCATGGTTTACTTAGTTTTTCTCTTGAGAATGCAAAAATGTCTCATCAGGAGCATAAAGAATTTATTTGTATTTCCTTCGATGCAAGTTCATTTATTCTTCTTTGTTACATGGGAATATTTATTGGATTCAATAAGGGAATCATTGATGATTTACTATTATTTATACCAAAACACCAACTCCCTGCCCTTGAGTCCATCCTCTGTCATCTCAGTCCTGCAGGGTAGAGCACAACGGGCTCTGTGGGTTGCGAGGCTGTAGTGCTCTACTACCTGCTGAGCTTGCAGTTAGCAGCCCAACCCAAATCCACTGTGTCACCATTTCTCCTTATTTCATTATAGCCTTTATATTTATTTCTTACACTTGTCCTCGGGTGTGTTATCCCCATAGGTTTTATCATAATTAGAAATGGCAGATTTATTGAATTTTAAATCATTTTAACACTTCTAAATAAAGATAAAATAATGTGCAGTAAGATAGTATATTGCTAATTTAGGCAATTATATTTATTTCCAAATTACTTTCAGTTTTCTGCCCCTCACTGCATTAGAGACGTTGGTAGGTGCTGTTGAGTCAGTGCTTACTCTTAGCGACTTTATAAAAAAACAGAATAATAACAATAATCCCCAGGCCCTGCACCATCCTCACACTTCTCCCATGTGTGAGACCATTTAGGCACCACTGACTATTCACTTGATTGAGGGTGCACCTCTTGTTGCTGACACTGCAGTGCAAAGGGACATTCTTCCCTAGGGACTTGTCTCCCTGACGACATGCTCAAACCAGGGGAGAAGTGTCGTCCTCTCCACTTCTAACCAGCATTCTGAGACACTCGTTTGAAATGTCCTGCTCTTGTAACACACTTGCCATTTTAGAGGGATCAAATGTTCCCTTCCAATGAGTGTTCCCTTCCATGAATGATCTCACAAAGCAGTCCTCCAGTCATTCCAGGCCATTCTATTTGACCTTGTCTCACAAGTCAGGGGGCCCTGTGATTTTTATATTCTATTTCAAACCAAGATTGTTAGCCGCTCCTTTCAAGCCTGCATTGTGAAGGAGAAAATTTAGACAGAAAAAAATAAAGAGGCAAACTTGTCCCTGGGGATGCTGAGAGCTAAGAGAAACCTTAATTCCAACAGGACATCCTGTCATTCATCTGTGCCTGTCTAGGGTTGGCTGGCTGTTCTCTGTGGGTCCTGCGCGCCCCCTGCTGCCCAATGACTTCCCTGCAAGGGAGGTTTGTGTCTAGGCTCACACTGACTTCCCCTCACTGTGCTCCTTGTACAGTAAGACATGGCCATGTCCTCCGCAGTCACTGAGCTCAGCTACAGGGATAACTGATTCTTCGATGTGTCTCTGGTGATGGAGAGTCGGCTTTGGAAGGACGGGTTATAATATGTATTACCTTCATAGGTTATCCTGCCCATCCACTGCAGCCCCTTTCCTGAGTTCTGGCTGATCCAGTGCCAGTAGTAACCACTGCTTGTGATGGAGACACCAGAGACAGTGCAGGTGAGGGAAAGCTTCTGGGAGGGTTTCACCAATCCTGGGCCTGACTCCTGAAGCTGCACCTGGGACATGACTTCTGTAAATAAAGGTAATTGGTCTCTGTTAGTCACTCAGTCACAACCTTCCCCAGATTCCACACTGATATCTGAGACCCTCACCTTGGGGAACTGTCAGCAGGCACAGGAGAACACATAGCAATAGCATCTTTAGCCAACAGCTGCGCTTTACCAAGGGACCCACAGCTCTGTCAGAAGAGAACTGATAGCCTTCAGTGCCCAAGGCTGGGATTTTAACCTAGTGCCTGAAGAATGATTTGCATAGGAGGGAGCCCTGTGCTTATGAATAGATGCTCCTTTGTTTCCTCTGAGGCCATTGTAGGGTAATTCTTCTTTTGAACTCATCTCTGTGTTAGTCCGCAGTGAGAAAGCAAGTTTCCTAGGAGGTGTGAGTGAATAGTCAAAGAACAGCCCCGCATTTCTGAGCCCAGAATCTCTCCCTCCAGCCCTTCATTGCTCCTGCTCTGAGGCTCTGATATACCTGTGTGTCAGAGACTGGACAGTACAGATTTCCTTGAAACCATCAGGTCCACCCTGCAGTGTCTCCATTATCTCACACTCTCCAAAACACATTTCTTTTTCATACACTGGTGCCACTTAATCAACCTCAAAGTCCTTGGTTATTTTCATATGTGGTAAATATATGATTTACAAGAATTAATACCGGGCTGATCCCAAGGAGTTGGGGATTGATGATGCCTCAATATCCACCTCTTCCATAATGCCATTCAGTGCCCTTTTCAACCCACCCCTCCCTTGAGTATACTTCCTCATGTTTCTGGGCTCTGTGAATTGTTCCAGAGTCCAACAGAAACTCATGAATACTTGAGGAAATGGCTCACATGCTCATGGGTTCACTTCAGACCATATTGCTAAGGTCAGGCAGGGGTAAGCTGGGACCAGAGGCTGTCCTTCACTCCTGTCCCTGCATGTTATTAATGGTCATATGCCCTGAGGTCTCTGGCAGGATGTCTCCAGGAGGCATTGGCCTCCTACTGATGAGAATCAGCCCGGTCTTTTCCCACCTTGGCCGTGATCATCACAAACCACACCGCTCCTACAAGCAACACCCTCAATGCATCCCAGTGCCTGATGGCTAAGGAAAACCTCAGTGTAAGTAAAGTGAGTTAAGTGTCATCATGATTCAGGGAAGACGTTGCCAACTAGAAAAGTTGGTCCCCAGACAAGACAAGGCTTTAACTCTGTGCCCATTAAGAAATGCAAGATTCTGAAGAAAGACCTTTGTTTGGCAGGAACGTTCAGAAGAGTGCAAACCAGTCAGGTGTCATGACTTCACATGTAGAGATACAGCAGAGCAGTTAGGGGGAAGGAGTTGTTTAATAGACAGGACAGAGTAAGAATAAGATCCAAAAATAGTATTTCAGATCCTTAACCAAAATACACCAGTTTGAGACACAAAGACACTCCAAATTAAATGAGGTCCATTCAGGTCCTTAAATTTTAGGAAGGATTATAGACCGTTTTAACTATTCATTACCCAGCGGCTCTGGCTCACCTGAAATTTGATCATTTACAACCAAAGTCTGTGACTCTTTTTGTGCTGTAGGGTTGACCCCTTAATAACTGCAGGACTCTCAACCTTGAATGTATTACCCAAGTCACAGATTGCCTGATTTTGGAATCATTTGCATATTCTTGACCATGAACTCAATAGTACTATCTTGAAACATGCATTTTTAATGTTCACTTCCCATGAATATTTCTTTATCATTGATATCCACCATGACAAGCATTTTCTCCAGTCTTACAGTTGACACAACTCATTTACTGAATGCTTAAACTGTCTCTATATCTCTAAATTAATATTTTTTTACCATTGTGGAAATCCAAGCACAAGTCCTGGTCACCTGGGCTTTTCTGAGCTCGGTTTTGCTGAGGAGAAAAAGCAAATGCCTTGCAAAAGAACACTCACGAGGTTCACTAAAATTCAGGATTTCAATCGAATAATATGATGATAGTTTTCAGTTGAAGCTCATTGGAGTCATTCAGTTTCCACATACAGATTAGTATGGCATTACGTGAACCTGGTCATTCCAGCACACACTCGTCTCATAACATCTGATGTTGCTGGCTGGCAGGACAACTTAAGGATCACACTTTGATGTAGATGCACACTAGTCCAGGTCACCTCCATCTCTGAATGTTAATGCCATGATTGTCTAAGCTAACCGTATGATAGGGCAGGCCCTTAAATGTGTCCTCTGGAACTCCTCACCTGCTTTGTCCTGATTCCCACCCAGTGTCTGAGGATGTCAAGGGGATGAAGACAAGCTGGGTTTGAGATACACAGGACAGCTCCAATGCACAGCTATGGCTTGAGGACACTGTGAAGTGCTTGCTGGTTCATGCGGGATTGAGCTAACTTTATGGAAATCCCAGCCACCCTTTCCTCCCAAGACCCTTACTGGGCACAGATTTGCATCATAGCTGAGAGATCCATCATCTTTGCCTTGTCCCTCTGTGTGTATCTGACTCCAAAGGTGTCCTTCTGCTCTTTGGAAATGGGGGACTGTTTCCTCCCCTTACAATGCAAAGTTTGTAATTCAGTGGTTGATGCAAACCCTCACATTGAAAGAAGCTCTAATGGAATTTGTAAGATGGAGAGGAAGTCCCAGACACTGACATGAAGCCAGTTCTTAACTCCCCTCCATACTGTCTGCCAGAACTGAGCCCTATGACTGAGAGTCCTGAGCAATCCCTGAAATCCATACCTCCCTTTTGGGAGGTTTGTGTACAGACCCTTACAGATTCCCTTTTCCGTGTCTCCATTATTGAAATAGAAGGTTGTGTTATCAGTGTTGAGGCTGTCCATTTGAAGATGCAGAATGTTCTTGGCTTTTCCCTGGTGACTGTCATTCAGGTATTCACAGTGTATAGGTAGGATATGGAATAACTATTACTCACTTCAGGCCCTTCATAGAATTGGCTGATGACATCCATGCCATCACTGCTGGGGATTGGTCCACAGATTGGACTGCGGAATCTCAGAGGTGCCCTATTCTGCCTCAAGTCTCCCAGAGCCTCTAGCCGCATTGAAGGCATGCAAACACAAAGACATCCGATCAGGAAACCAACATCCATGGTTTCACTCTTTTGTTCAACACATTTTTATTTTCCTATTTAATAATGCAACAAGAGAATCTTAGGCCTTCAGAAATTCCACTGTGACTTATGTATAATCCTGCCTTTCCAGTGAATGGGGAGAACTGGGCATCCTATGGGGTGTGTCCTCTCTCCTAGAGTTGAATACTTTTGCTAGTCTGGTTTTCATCAGCAGAATAACGTGTAGTGGTTAAGTCACACAGAGACCAATAGAAACAGAGGACGCCATATGATCCCCCCCCCGAATATAGCCCCTATCTTCCATAATACACAAAAACCAAGATATACAAGCTAAAAACTCCAAAACAGGACGTTATGGTCACCTGTGATAAGCTATAGCAACTGAGGGGGAAACAGATGCGGTAAAAAAGAAGAAGGTCTATCCTGGAAGAGGGTCAGGAATTTCTCCTGGGCCCATATTTCCCTTGAGGGAGAAACGTGGATGTTTGTAAGGCCACATGTCAGACCTAGGTTCACAATGTTTCCCTTAGAATGCTGCAGTCAGAAGATCAGTTGATCACCTTTCGCTTTAGCAGAACTCCAGACAAACTTACAGTCATCAACTATAATAACCCTGGAATCCCCCTGAGGGTGCTGACAAGGCAAGTGCAGGATTGTATTCCCCTTGTCAGACCAATGCCAAGAGAGAAAGGAAAACAACAGCACATCACTAGAGGCCTGAAGTCTTTAGCCAGAACAAAGAGAACTTCCAACAATGATAGCCCTGAATTGCACCTCTAATACCATTCCCTCCTCTGATCTTGTTTTTACAGTTTGAAATCATATGATCATACTCTGAAACACATGACTTTAGGATAGCAATCACCTGTGCCACCCACACTGGAGATTTTCTTCTTTAAGTTCAACAATTTGGTTCCTTTGAGAACACCATTTCAGGAGACTATGAAATTGAAGTAACCCTGGGACACTGCTGAATGTCAGAAACTATTTGCCATTTCCTAATTCCTGCTATCTGACAAGTGCCCAAGTTTGAGTGGAGCTTCCACTGCAGGTGTTTTTTTGTTTTGTTTCATTGTTTTGTGTTTGTGCGTGTGCGTGTGTGTTTGTGTAATTTCACTAATGTCTATGTCATAATGTGCTTTGTGGTCTCTCTAGTACTTTTAGGCATGTATATCTTTCTATGGTGTGCATGTATTGATGTTTCTATATTTTGAATAAGTGATTGTCAGGAAAACTCACAAAGTGATGGAAGAATATACTGTGAACTTTGCAGCCAACAATGTTGGCACTTAATAGTTACCTTTTCCCAGTCTCCTATTTCCACTGAGTCTGATTGGAAAGTATTTATCGGAGCGTCATGAGAACTCTGATGCAAGGACCCCTAACAGAGTCATTTCCTGTCCTTAAGGGGCAGACTGTTTGTTGCTGTAAGACAGATTATATTCTCCCGTTACAATATACTTTTTGAATTCACAGATACCGGAAGTAGTCACAGAATTAATATTTTTAAATTAGAGAGGGATTCCCTAGGGAAACCGAGATTTAGCAGAATCCGCAGATCCCCACAAGAAAACAGCCTTGAAGCTCCAGCTGCACCTGCTCCTGTGTCTGAATCCTGTGCTCTGTGAGTTCTGAGCGCCCCCTGGAGACCACTGTCCTTCCTGCAGGGGAGATTTGTGTCTGGGCTCTCACTGATTTCCCCCCGTTGGGTGTCTCTTGCACAATAATACATGGCCCTGTCCTCAGCTTTCAGGTTGTTCATTTGAAGATAGAGTGTGTTCTTGGAGTTGTCTCTGGAGATGGTGAATCGACCCTTCACACAGTCAATGTAGTGTGTACCACCACCAGTCTTAATGCTTGAGACCCACTGAAGGCCCTTTCCTTGAGTCTGGAGGACCCAATTCATGCCATTGTTATTGATGCTGAATCCAGAATTTACACAGGATATTTTCAGAGATCCTTCTGGCTTTCGCATATCAACCCTAAAGTCCACCAGCTGCACCTCACACTGACCACCTGCAAGCAGGAGACACTGTACTCAGATGACCTAAATAAACTAAATCACTCACCATCTCTATCTCTCTCTCTCTCTCTCTCTCTCTCTCTCTCTCTCTCTCTCTCTCTCTCTCTCTCACACACACACACACACACACACACACACACACACACAGAGAGAGAGAGCAGGGTACAGCACAATTACCATGTGAAATAGCCAAAATGAAAGCCAGCGTTGCTGCAAAATTAATGATGTGTGCTCTGGACTAGCTCCTGGGCATGAAATGGTAACAGCAGAGACCCGAAGGCTGGACTGTCCTCTGAGATCTCCCAAATCAGGGGCTGTGGCTGGTTTATCGGCAGGCAGAGAGCTACATTTGCATCTTCTCTGATATTTAGAAGCGGATGAGTAGAGATTATGGGCACCTGTTCTCCCTCAGACTCAGAGAAACACAAACACTCTCATAGGAAAACAGAGCCCTTACACAGGTTCTGTACCAAGTATTGCTTTGATTGTTACACATTATTAATTTTTAAGAAAGTAACTTTCAAGTTATAAGCTGTATATGGCAGACACAACAGCCTTTGCCATCTGAGAGCTCACAGTGCATCCCCTCTCGTTCCCCTCAACTGATGGATATGCATGATGACAGTGAGCAGCTCTATGATCCGTTTCTTATGTGGGGACATTATTAGATTCTTTTTAGCCTTTCAAGGAATTTCCCCTATTCAGTGACTTTTTTAAACTGTGTGTATGAAGCTGTTCATAAAACATGTCCATAAACCTGTGGAATGGTGTCTCTTCTCTGGTTTCTGATCTGAGAGATTCCAGTCCTCTTTCTTTTTGTCATGAGCAGGGAATCTGGGTCTTTATCACTTTAATTTGTCTTCTCTTTTTTTCATTTAATTCGTTTATTTTCTGTGCGCCTTCTGTTTCATTTATGTGAGTTTTTATATGTATTAGTTCCTACCCACCTTGCCTGCCCTGCTAAACTGTGATATGGCATGCTCATCTTTAGTAGCTCCATTAGATGGGCAATGAGGTACTTAATTTCAGAGCCATATTTCTATACTATACAGATGTCTGTGTCTATGAATTCACCATTAAGTTCTCTTCAGTTGAGTCCCACAGAGTATTATGTTGTGTGATCATTGTTTTTTCATTCCAATACAGCCATCCAGGGTATAAAAAACATTGAATATATGCCATAGCTCTCAATGAGACAAACAGCATTTGTGTATAAAACAGGTATGCATACACACATACAATTTTGTGTGTGCATAAAATCTACAAATGGATGAAAATTATAATATCTGTGGGGTTTGGGAATACACATTTAAGAAGACGGCATTCTGGGAGGAAATATTTTGGAGGGAATGGAAACCCTAGATGCTAACAGGAAGCTGCTTGCTCCCAGGCCTCCCACATTGCCCAGGCCCCAGAAATATAGTCGCCCCTGTGCTTTCCACACCCCACGTTATCACCGTAGATCAATGCCATGATTGCAGTGATATTTGTGTCTGGGATGGCACTCAGTTCTCTCTCAGATTCTCTCCCACATGAGTGGACAGCTGTGCCCTCAGTGTGATTGAGCTCAGATGCAGGATAACTGATTTGTGGGTATTCTTCGGGAGCTTGAGTACCATCTCCATAGTGATGGGAAGCTGTTTTCTGCTACTAGAATATATTGCTCACAACTACTCCAACCACTTCTGCAGGTTTTGGCAGATCCAGCTCTGGAATTCAGCAGTCACCAGAGAAAGCAAAAACTAGGTTGAGAATCTGTGAGGGGTTCATCAATCCTGGGTTCAAATCTTTGACAACTAGGAAGAGGGAAAATAATCACTGATGACAAGCAATGGAAACCTTATTATGTCAAGCCATTTGGGGAATCTGGACACTACCAGAGAGAATTTACTGTGGGATTCGGTCTAAGAAGTTCTCCACTTACTTCCTTGGCTTTGGTTGAGACTGAGTAGGGAATTTTCCCTAATTACTCCGGGCTTTAAGGGATTGGAGTGGGGACTCTTTTCCCTTTCCCTATCTTCCCCTGAGTCAGTTTGGAAAATTTGGCCTTTCTGTGTACATCAGAGGACTACGTGTCCAGTTGACTGATCTCACAGTATCCTTGGAGGAACAGATAGCCTTGATTGTGTGTTCTCATCCTGTACTAGATATAAAAGTTTTTTGAGGAATATATTGTTTTAGTTATGAATAAGCTTTGTATAAACAGACTGACAAACTGCCCGGAACAGATGATGAAGTCAAGGTTGTGGTTACTGTGTTTAGTATATAAGGAAGGCTTTTGGAAAAATAAAATTGCCAGCAGCTCCAGGGTTGTTGAGCTGTTCGGTCCTCCTGAACCCCTCTGTTCTGTCTTCTATTCCTTCTTTATTTAAAGTCCCTCTCCCTACCTTCAGACCCTGTTTCAGGTTATCTCTGACAGAGCTGGACACTGGCAATTTACCGCTTGGCAGAAGAATCTCCACAGGAAATTGATGACAATGGACAAGGTCTGTGGATCCTAGAGAACCCTGTCCATGATGTAATGTTTTTCAGTAGGTTTGATATTTTACCTGGAAATTGATAAAATATTCTGCATTTTGGAAGCCCCAGGAATGAAGTAGTGATGATGCCAGTCTGCTCAGAAACTGAAAAGAGGAAATCCGACCCCATTATCTTCTTTGTTTTTTTTTCAATTAAAAAATTTTGTTTTACTCTGAGAATTAACTTTATTATTTCATTATTATTTATTTTCAAAATCATTTTATTAGGGGTTCATATCATACAACTCTTATCACAATCCATGCATACATCAATTGTGTAAAGCACAACTGTACATTCATTGTCCTCATCATTCTCAATTAATATTTTGTCATATCTTGCCCTGTCTGACGTCTCCCTTCACCCACTTTTCTGTTGTCTGCCCCCAAGGGAGGAGGTCACATGTAGATCCTTGTATTGTAATCAGTTCCCACTTTCCAACCCACTCTCCCTCTACCCTCCCAGTATCGCCACTCACACCGCTGGTCCTGAAGGTATCATCTGCCCTGGATTCCCTGTGTTTCCAGCTCCTATCTGTACCAGTGTATATCCTTTGGTCTAGCCAGACTTGCAAGGTAGAATTCGAATCATGATCGTGTGGGGGAGCGGGGGGAGGAAGCATTTAGGAACTAGAAGAAAGTTGTATTTTTCATCAGTGCTGCATCCTACCTTGACTGGCTCATTCCTCCCCTAAACCCCTCTTCAAGGGTATCTCCAGTGGCTGATAAATGGGTTTTGGGTCTTAACTCTGCACTCCTCCCCTCATTCACTATGGTAAGATTGTTTTCTATTCTGATGCCTTATCCATTCGACACCTCATGATGGCACTGGCTGGTGTGCTGCTTCCATGTAGACACTATACCTTTTTATAGTTGGGCACCATCAGCTTTCTTCCCCACATTTGCTTATGCACCCATTTGTCTTCAGCGATCGTATCATGGAGGTGTGCATCCAATGATATGATTTTTTGTTCTTTGATGTCTGATAATTGATCCCTTCAGCACCTTGGGATCACACAGGCTTGTGTGTTCTTCCATGTGGGCTATGTTGTTCTGAGCTAGATGGCCCCTTGTTTACCCTCAAGCTTTTGAGACCCCAGATGCTGTATCTTTTGATACTTGGGCACCATCAGCTTTCTTCACCACATTTGCTTATTCACCCTCTTTGTCTTCAGCGGTTGTGTAGGGAAGGTGAGCATCATTGAATGCCACTTTAATAGAGGAAAGTATTCCTGTATTGAGGGAGTACTTGAATGGAAGCCCAATGTTCTTCTGCTGACTTAATACTAAACCTATAATTATCTGCACATAGATCTATTTCCCCATCCTCATATATAAATATATTTGCATATGTACATGTCTTTATCTAGACCTCTATAACAGCCCTTTGCTTCCCACCTCTTTATTTCCCTTGACCTTCCTCCTGTCCCTATCACATCTTCTTTATGATAACACCAATCCCAAACCCACTGTCATTAAAGTGATTCCGTATCATAGCGACTCTATAAGGGAAAAGCAAACTCATCTAAACGAAATGTATAACATTTAAGTAGCACCACTCTTGCTGAGAAAAAAAGACAGGAGATGTATGAAAGTGAAAGGGCCTTGCTTTACTTGGATCAAGTAAGGACTCAGCCAGAAGATTCCCCAAGGAAAGCTCCTGAAAATAAATGGTAGAAGTGGTTTACAGATTTAGCCAAGTAAACCAACAAGTAAATGTAAAGGATTATGGATGTGAAACAGATTTCACAGGGACCGGGGATTGTCATGAATATGCATTATGGTGGGGTTATGATTCTTTTAAAAAATATTTTATTAGGGGCTCATACAACCCTTATCACAATCCATTCATATACATGCATCAATTGCATAACACACCTGTACATTCTTTGCTCTAATCATTTTCTTTTTTTTCTTTTATTTTTTTACATTTTATTAGGGGCTCATACAACTCTTATCACAATCCACACATATACATACATCAATTGTATAAAGCACATCCGTACATTCTTTGCCCTAATCACTCTCAAAGCATTTGCTCTCCACTTAAGCCCTTTGCATCAGGTCCTCTTTATTTTTCCCCCTCCCTTCCCACTCCCCCCTCCTTCAGGAGCCCTTGATAATCCACAAATATTTATTTTGTCATATCTTGCCCTATCCGGAGTCTCCCTTCCCTCCCTTCTCTGCCGTCCATCTCCCAAGGAGGAAGTCACATGTGGATCCTTATAATCAGTTCCCCCTTTCCAACCCACTCACCCTCCACTCTCCCAGCATCGCCCCTCACACCCCTGGTCCTGAAGGTATCGTCCACCCTGGATTCCCTGTGCCTCCAGCATCCATATGCACCAGTGTACAACCTCTGCCCTATCCAGTCCTGCAAGGTAGAATTCAGATCATGGTAGTTGGAGGGAGGAAGCATCCAGGATCGAGGGGAAAGCTGTGTTCTTCATCGGTACTATATCGCACCCTGACTGACCCATTTCCTCTCCTAAACCCCTCTATGAGGGGATCTCCAGTGGCTGAAACTTGGGCCCTGGGTCTCCACTCTGCACTTCCCCATTCATTCTCAATGGTATACACACACACACACATATACATATGTACACACACACACATACACACACACATATATATATATATTCTTTTTTTTCTTGCATGATGCCTTATACCTGGTCCCTTTGGCACCTCGTGGTCGCACTGGCTGGTGTGCTTCTTCCATGTGGGCTTTATTGCTTCTGAGCTAGATGGCCACTTGTTCACCTTCAAGCCTTTAAGACCCCAGACACTATCTCTTTCGATAGCCGGGCACCATAAGCTTTCTTCACCACATTTACTTGTTCACCCACTTTGGCTTCAGCAGTTGTGTCGGGAGAGTGAGCATCATAGAGTGCAAATTTAATAAAAGAAAGTATTCATGCATTGAGGGAGTGTTTGAGTAGAGGCCCAAGCTCCTTCCACCACCTTAATACTGAACCTATAAATATACACACATAGATCTATTTCCCCATCCTCCTATATATATTAGCATGTACATGTCTTTGTCTAGACCTCCATAAATTCCCCTTGACTCCCAGCTCCTTCCTCCATCTCTCTTGACTTTCCTCCTGCCCCACTACCATGCCCTGTCCCCACCTGGGGTATAGCTATACCTCTTCTCTATGCAACCTTACCCTTGATCATTCCCCACCTGGCCTGCCACTCCCCCCTCACTACCATTTTGGGTCCCATGTTGTTCCCTTGTCCCTGTGTTTGTTAACACCTCTTCCTTACCCCCTACCGCTCCCCCACCCTAAGTTCCCCCGGAACTGTCGGTCCTGTTGTTTTTCCTCCAGATAGTTCATCCAGCCTGTCCTATTCATACAGACCTGTGGAGACACTAACATGCACGAAAACAAGACAGAGGAAAACAAAGCAACAGTATACAACCAGACAACAAAACAACAAAAACAAACCACTGACAAAGAACAAAACAAAACACTTCACAAGAGAAAAGCTTGTAGTTAGTTCAGGGATCATTTGCTGGCCCTTAGGAGCGTTTTCCAGTCCAGTCTGTTGGGGCACCAAGCCCTGGCCCCAAAGTCCACTTTCAGCATTCCCTGGGGACCTTGCCACTCCATACCCTTGCTGTTCCGCTGCACTCCCTCAGTGCTTTGGCTCGATGTGGTGGGAACAGGTCAGGTGCAATTCCCACACTGTGTCTCCGGTGCTGTCCCCTGTATCACCCTTAGTCACTGGGTGGCATCATTTCTCATAGTGGGGCCAGCCATGTTGTTCTCTCTGTGGACTGGCTACTCTACTCAGGAACATCATCCTCACGGCCTGGTGGGCCAGGCTGTGTTCCACTCTCTCCTCCTGCCCCTTCATCTGCTCCCGTGTGCTCTGATCAGATATGTCCATCTCCGGAGCTGCAGAGTCAATGTCGCCCTTTGGAACAAATTCTTTTCGGGGGAGGGGCAGGAATCCACTTAATTTATGGTGCTGGGGCCACCCTCCCAGACCTCTCCACTGGTTCCCTACTCCACCCCGGGATATTGCATTCACACCTTGCAGCACTGGGTTGAAGTCTGGTCCCACTTTCCCTGTGGAGATATAAACAATACCCTCCCCTTGAGTGGATTAGTGCCCCATGCCCCCACTCCCCTTTTGTTCCTTATATTCATTCTTTTATTTTGCTTTCCCCACCTCCTTAACCATTGTCTACCATGTGCATCCCTGGTTTTGGTCTGGTCTCTTCCATACTACACAGTCTTCACCCCCAAAATGTTTGTGTACAGTAGCTTTTTCCCCTATGCCACTTTTGCATTAAAAAAAAAATTTAATACTTACCTCAGCGGGCTCATGTTGTACTTGTCCTTTTATGCCTGACTTACTTCACTTAGCATGATTTCCTCCAGTTCTTCCCATGCCGCTATGTGCCTCATACGTTCATCACTGCTTTTTAGTGATGCGGAGTACTCCATTGTATGTATATACCACAGTCTTTTAATCCAATCATCAGTTGATGGAATTTTGGATTGCTTCCAGCTCCTTGCAATTGTGAACTGTCCCGCAATGAACATTGGAGCACAGATGTCTGGCCTTGGTTTGTTTCTTGCTTCTTCTGGGTATATGCCCAGTAGGGGGATTGCTGGGTCATATGGTAACTCTATTTCCATCTGTTTTAGCTATCGTCAGATTGATTTCCATAGTGGCAGTACGTACTTACAGGCCCACCAGCAGTGGATGAGAGTTCCTGTCTCCCCACAACCCCTCCAACACTTGTTGCTTTCTGATTTT
Organism: Tenrec ecaudatus; assembly: GCF_050624435.1. Classification (NCBI taxonomy): domain Eukaryota; kingdom Metazoa; phylum Chordata; class Mammalia; order Afrosoricida; family Tenrecidae; genus Tenrec; species Tenrec ecaudatus. The sequence continues at coordinate 119,579 of NW_027459266.1, forward strand.
TTGAATTGGGCTACTTTGAGGGTGTCAGGTGGTACCTCATTGTTGTTTTAATTTGCATTTCTCTTATGGCTAAAGATAGGGAACATTTTCTCATATGTTTGTGGGCCATTCGGATTTCTGTCCCTGTGAAATTTCGGTTCAAGTCCTTTGCCCACCTTGCAAGTGGGCTATTGGTTTTTTCTTTTTGGAAGCTAGCAGAGTATTGTAGACTTTAGTAATAAGGCCTTTGTCTGATGTGTCATTGCTAAAGATGTTTTCCCAGTCTGTGGACTCTCTTATTATTCTCTTGGTGAATTCTTTAGATTTACACAAGTGTTTTATCTTCAGTATATCCCATTTGTCAATTTGTGCCACCTCTGTGTTTGTGTCCTTCCCTATTTCTGATAGCCTGTGTATTCCTTGCACCAAAGTTCTCAAGTTGGTCCCAATTCCCTCATTGATGGCCCTAATAGTTTGGAGTTTAACTTCATGGTCTGTGATCCACCTTGAGTTTATTCTTGTGCATGCAGTGAGATGAGGGTCTTGCTTCATTTTTCTGCAGGTTGATATCCATTTTTTCCCAGCACCACTTGTTAAAGAGGGCATCGGCTTCCCATTTGATATTTTTGGGGCCCTTATCAAAGATCAGCTGTGTGTATGCTGATGCTTTTATTCCTGGGTTTTCAGTTTCTTTTCCTTTGGTCTGAGTATCTGTCATTGTACCAATCCCATGCAGTTTTGAGAACTGTTGTGCATAGTATGTGCCAAAGTCAGGTAAAGCAAGCCCTCCCACTGTGTCCTTCTTCTTGAGGAGTTCTCTGCTAATTCTGGGCTTCTTCCCTCTCCATATGAAGTTGGTAATCAGTTTTTCCATTTCTTTGAAGTAAGTTGATGGTAATTGTATTGGGATGGCATTAAACTTATATAGTGCTTTTGGCAGAACTGATATCTTAACTATATTAAGTCTCCCAATCCAAGAGCATGGGATATTCTTCCATTTGTTGAAGTAGCTCTTGGTTTCTTGTAATAGTGTTCTATAATTTTCCCTATATAGATCTTTTGTTTTTTCAGTCAGGTGTATCCCTAGATATTTCAATTTGTGTTTGGCTATTGTGAAGGGTACCACCTTTTTGATCTCTTCTTCTGTGGTCTTATCTGATGTGTATAACTGTCCGATGGACTTCTGTTTGTTGATCTTGTATCCTGCCACTCTGCCAAACTCCTCTATTGCTTCCAGTACTCCCCTTGTGGAACTTGTGGGATTTTCCATATATAAAATCATATCATCTGCAAATAACGATTGTTTCGCCTCTTCCTTCCCCAGATGAATACCTTTGATGTCACATCTTTGCCTTATGCTGTTAGCTAAAACCTCCAGCATGATATTAAATAGGAATGGGGACAAGGGGCATCCTTGTCTTCCCCTTTTTCAGTGGGATTGGTTTAGTCTTTTCTCCATTGACTACCACTTTGGTTGTTGGTTTTTCATATGTAGCTTGTATTGTCTTGAGGAACTTTCCTTCCATTCCTATCTTCGCTAGTGTCTTAAACAGGAATTTGTGTTGGATGTTGTCGAATGCTTTTTCTGCGTCTATTGATATTATCATGTGGTTCTTATACTTTTTCATGTCAATATGATGAATAATACTAATGGTCTTTCGTATGTTGAACCATCCCTGCATCTCTGGTATGAATCCCACTTGGTCATGGTGAATTATTTGTTTTATATACTTTTGTATTCTGTTGGCTAGTATTTTGTTAAGGATTTTTGCATCAATGTTCATTAGGGATATTGGTCTGTAGTTCTCGATTCTTGTGGGATCCTTGCCCGGTTTGGGTATCAGAGTTATACTGGCTTCATAGATGGAGTCCAGGAGTTTGCCATATTTTTCTATGTTCTGGAAAAGTTTGTGTAGGATTGGTATTAGTTCTTCCCTGAATGCTTGGTAGAATTCTCCAGTGTAGCCATCTGGTCCAGGGGATTTTTTGGTGGTAATCCCTTGATACCCTTTTCTATTTCTTCTATTGCTATGGCTCTGTTGCGATTCTTGATGTCCACGGTTATGATTCTTTACAAAAAAATAATTTTATTGGGGGCTTGTACAACTCTTAGCACAGTCCATTCATCCAGCCATTGTCTCAAGCACATTTGCACATTTGTTGCCATCATCGTTCTCAAAAAATATTCTTTCTACTTGATGCCTAGTATCAGCTTCTCATTTTCCCCCTCTGTCCCTACCTGGGGTTATGATTCTTAACAAGATAGGACTCTTTCTACTTCTTGGTTCCAAATGTCTTTTTATTTGGTGTGATGATGTCTTTTTGGTGACTTGCTTCCTTGAACAAAGTCCTTCCGTTCCAAGTTATCTGTGACCTGAAGGTTGGGAATATCTATACTGGACATGTTTTCCTGGCCACTTTTGGTCAAAATGGATAGTCATTTGGTATAATGTGATATTTTCCTGTGAGGAAAGGCTCAAGAGAGACAGGGGATTGGGAAAGAAAATTCAGAATAATTATAGGCAATAAATGGGGTATTCTAACATCCTGTGGCCTCATCTCGTGTCCTAAGGGGAGGTTCTTTGTACAAGCTGTGGAATTTACATTGTTACATAAAGTTAAGCAGGTTAGGGCATGGCCTCAAACAGAATGCTCAATGTTCATAATTGTTCTTACATTGTAGTCAGATTCTCCTTCGCTATTATTTTCAAACAAATATAATCTTGCCACAAAAATTAGTTATTGAAGATAACTTTTTGAATCCCTTGATGTTTACTACATTTTGCTAAAAAATGGTCAGTTTATTGTTATTTATTGTTTGTTTTCTTCCTTTTTAGGAACTTGATAGTGATTGGTAGACATCTATTGTCAAGAAATGAACATATTATTTACTTTTCTCTTCTTCATTCCAAAGCCAAACAGGAGCTTCAGTTAAAAATTAAAGGGTTTATTGAAGGAATGAAACAATCTAGGAATGCACATAATAATTGTAAGGATTCACAAAGTTCCACAAAGTAAGACAATTTTCAGAGTTTAAATGCAGTAGGATCCTGGAACTTAAAAGAAAATTCCAATACATTGAACTTTACTACAGTTGGCTCAAGCAGACAAGGCAGAATCAAGGCCACTTATAAAGACTGAGTCGTGTAACACTTTTTTTTTGTTTTGCTTTGACTTGAGCTATTAGGAGAGAGAGAGTGAATGCTCTTCTTGGCTGCTTGTTGTGAGAGCACCTGGGAGGAAGATGGGTGTCTGTAGTCTTCATGAAGTATGCTGACTTTCCAAAGTCAGTTCAAAATAAACAGTTATCAGAAACAACAGCAGAATTGGAATAATTGGAATATGGCCCTCATCATTTGGTCTTCTTTACATTGAATCCTAATACATAATAATCTCTGCAATCCTTGATCATCATCAGCAAGTGTTTCAAGTCCTCACTTTGAGCAAGCAAGAATGTATTATCTTCATATCACATGTTATTAATAAGCCTTTCTTCAGTCCTGATGCCATATTCTTCTTCATATATGCCAGCTCTTCTGATTATTTGTTCATCATACAGCTTGGACAAGTATGAAAAGAGGTTACAACACTGACACACACCTTTCCTGATTTTAAACCCTTGTTCTGTTCACACACCTACTTCTTGATCCATGTACAAGTTCCTCATGAGCACAATGAAATGTTCTGGAATTCCCATTCTTTTCAAGGTTACACATAGTTTATTAAAATATCTAGCTTTTCATAACATTTATAATTGCAAAAAGTCCAAATGCTATTGAACTTATTTTTTTCATTAATGCATCATGATTTTATGGTTTTATCTGAAATCTCATAGTCATAAAGACATACAAACAAACACAAATATAAAGTCCATTATTTTATTCTAGACTATTTTGCCTTTGTATTTTGTTTTAACATCTAAGCACTTTACTGTATGTTTTTTTCTTAATAGGATTAAGGTCTAACTTTCCTAGTTTTATACTTTTAAACTATTAATTGAAAAGATTATCATTAATCAAATGAATTTTTTTAACAGTCATAAAGCCTTCCCTTAGAGCTGGCCTTGAATTTTAACTTCTAGTTCCATATTCAACAAAACATATTTCTATTCTTAAAGACTTTGTAATTGTGATATCAAGTTGCAGTAGCTTTCAGAAACATAGCATTTATGCAAAATTTCACTTAATGAAAAAGAGTCAGTTCTCTAAGTAAATGTCAACATAAAACCAAAATAAATTGTTTTTACCTTCCTCATAATACTAATGATTTAGAAAGTCATTCAATTTTTAGGCAGTGAAGGATGAAATATTGTTAATAGACACCACCCTGTGCAGTGAATAAACATACAATGATTCTGATGGCAGCAGGGACCTAGTGGGGCTGCCTGACCCCCTACACCCTCAGCCCACAAATTTTCCACCACTGACAGGGAATAAGTTTACCATTTTTCGATCACTTATTTTGTGGATAATGTTTGCATTTTACGTTTCTGGCAAGTTTTCACTTTCAAAGGGCACCAACTTGTAGTGCTTTTACTGTCTTCCTGCCCTTTGTTAAGGGACATTCTCTTTGTTGGAATTTAAGAGACAATAGTACAGTCCCTGAGGGGAGGATGTTGGATTTCAACCCAGTGACCTGGTGGTTAGAAGCCCAATACTTAGCTTTCTTTCTTTCTATTTTAAAAAATTTTATTGAAGATACTTAGCTTTCAACATCACCACCCCTCTTTGTATCTCTGCCCCATGGGGCCTATTTCACTGGCTATCATGCTGGTACTTTCATGCGAACTCCAGGTTTGTTTATATAAATCACTCGTATTTTATATACTTTCAACTAACTAAGGTGAAACTAAAAAATAAAATTGCAGATCACATGAGAGAATTTTGCAAGACTAAACACTTATATGCAAATACCTTTTACAGGGGTAGTTTAAACCTGTCCCATCGGGTCACTTTGGATCGTAATCAACTACATGACAGTGAGAGTTTCTTTGTTACCATTAAGGAGACACTAGTACACTCCCTACGATTGTAAACAGAGTTTCCACTGAACCTGTTTGAGAGCTGTGGGAACAAAACCAACTCAAGACACTGCAGAAAGCCCCACATTATTTCAGCTCTGTACCTGCTCCTGGATCCTGGGCTTGTTGTTTGTCCTGAGTGCCACCTGCTGGTCTGAACGGTCTGTGCAGTCCGGTACCAGAGCTGTCCTGCAGTATAGTTTATGTGAGGGCCACACTGACTGCCCTCTCTGTGTCCACCTGCACAGCAATAACAGATGTGTCCTCAATGCTCACAGAGGTCGGAGTTAGGGAGAACTGTTTCCTTGAAGGGTCAAAGTCACTAATACAGTGACTTATAGTCAGAGGTCTCTGTACACCATGGCCTCTCCCTGTGTGCTACCTGAATCTAATCAATCCAAAATACCCTTCCCTGACACTGACCTCAGGTAGGACCAGTATCTTCAGGAGAAAGAGGGAGAGGAAGGATGTAGACACTTCTGAACCAAGTCCATCCTGGCTCAGCAGGGTCTAATCTCCTCCTGGGGAGATCACTTTTAACCAGGAAACTATATGAAGTATTTCCCCATGAGTGTAACTGGCTGGTATAAGGTCTGGGATCCATTAGTAGTTTTCTAATTGCAAATGCCACCACTCCACCTTAAAGTTTCTACAAAGCTGTTTCTTGAATCAAGTTGAATGCAGGCAACTGAATTCAGTTAGAACGCAAAAATGACCATCGCTACTGTGTTAGTTTGGGTACTTTAGAGAAACAAATCTATAGAAACTAATGTATAAGAGAGTTTTATATAAAGGGTAAGTGTGCATCAAGAAAACATCCCAACCCAGTGCTTCTCAAGCCCACAAGACCAACATTAACTCATATGTCCAAAACCAATCCACGAAGTCCACCTCCATCTCACAAAACGGACACAATGATGCCAACTGTAGGAGAAAAGCTGAGTCAGTGAATGTGTAAGCAACTCAGCGCACACAGGGTTCTCCACACGGGTGCTCCAGCACCCAGGGCTGCATCGGGGTAGGTTCATGTGGCTTCTCCTTGGGGATGTCTTGCAGGAAGTCAGTCTTGCAAGCTGAAGCAGGGAACTGCTAAGGCATCTGCACGCTGGTTCGGTCATCACAGGCAAGAGACCTGAGAACTACAAAGGCGAGGCTCACTGAACCATTTATCCCTCCGCCCTTCAATTAACCCCACATGTGTTTATCAGCCATGTTGACAATAAGATACCTCAGTTACTTGTCAGGAAGAAGTTCTAGTAATAATTGGAATGGCCTTGGTGAGAAAAGAGGCCAGGAAATTTGAGGTTAGGAATTTCTTTCCTATTACAGCAATGCACCTGCTCATTCCTCAACGGCAGCAAGGGCTGAACTCTGAAAATATCGTGAAGAAACCTGACCTCATCTGCTCTATAGCCGTGTGGTTATTCAGAAGCCACAGAGTGAGCCACTCCAGAGAACCCCGATCCAGTAAGAGGCATCACTGCCCCCACATGCGGAGATATTTCCCTGTCGTGTCAGTGGCCTGTGTTCTTGTTCTCACTCTCTAGGACACAGCAGACATTGTGTCCTCTGGTGTTGGATTGACAGATGCCTCTGAGACTCCTGCTCTGCAGCTGCATCGGGCTGAGGATTTCTGCCCCTTTCAGGAAGGAGTTTCTCTCACTGTGTTTCTTGCACAGCAATACATGGCCATGTCTGTGTCCTTAAGGCTGCTTCACTGCAGGGACATGGTGCTGATGGAGTTGTCTGTGGAGATGGTGACTTTTCCTTGGAAGGATGGGTTGGACCTGGTGTCAGCCTCACTAGGGTCAAGAATTCCTATCCATTCCAAGCCCTTTGCAGGTGTCTGCCTAATCCAGCCGATCCAGCTTCCAGTAAAGCTGCATCCAGATGTCTTACAGGAGATCCACAAAGACTCCCCAGGTCTCTTCACTTCAGACTGCACCAGCTGCACCTGAGCACACACACGTGTGGAGATAGGATTCAGAGATTTCCTCTTCACACACACACACACACACACACACACACACACACCTCTATTCATCTCGAACCCTGTAGCAATCCTGACCTGGGAAAAGAGCAATGAGGAGAGGTAGGGTGGCAGAACCCATCTTGCAAGGAGGATGGAAAGCAATCACACTAAGGTCACCAGCTGGGTGATGAGGGAGCTTCCCCTGTGGAGGTAGCCTGTGGGTCTAAAATGGATGTCTTCCACTTTGCATATTTCTGTCCTGCCCTCCATGTCAGACTCCTCCAGCCTCACAACCCTGGAAACCCAAGGCAGGGGGAGGTGCGGGTCTTGGGACCGCAGGGAGGGAAGAACTGGATCCTAATAACATCCCACAACACACACATGTATACAGAGAGAGACAGAGAGAGAGAGAACACTGGCACTAGCACCTCACGCATGGAGAGTTTTGAACGGTGGCTCTCCACTCAGTGCATCTCTCAATCTACACCGGGGAGGAGTGGTTTTAAACCCAGTGTGAATCTGCAGCCCAAGGAGCCTGGGGCCTCACAGATGGTCCCTCCTTACTGTCTGTGGGGAATGATGTCCAGCATAAAAAGTGACCCTGTATTCTTAGTGAAGACTTTGAAAAATCTGATAGCCTGAATGGCCCCTTCTGAATAGACCTCTCAGGTGTCTCCCAGTGCCCAGTCTCCCCTGTGCTTCCTGCTTCCTGAGGAGAGGAGACAAATTTCAGGGAATGTCAGCTTTACTCAGAGTGTCAGACAAATCTGTGCAGATTAAAGCCAAAGATGAGTGTGTCACTCTGAATACTCATGGTCAACCTGGCCCTTGTCACCATCTCTCTGACAGTGGAGCTAGTTCAGAAGAGAAGTTAAAAGTACAACATGGAGAATATTTCATCTTCATCAGTTTCATAATCTGTCCTAAATATTTCTCTGATCTGCTCTGATCTGAACGAAAGGAAACAATCAGTAGGTTAACTTTTCTCTCTCTAAGGAGGCCTTGGGGCTCAGGGAACACCAAGAACCGTTGACATAACAGCCCATAAATACAATGTTCTACATCTGGGTTTTGAGGGTAGTGATTAGAGACTTTAAACCACATGAAGTGTAGCTAATTGTCTCTCCCTTTCCAGATTGATGATCACTGAAGACACATGGAAACCATTATTAGTCCAATGCTGTAATGAATCATGGACATGAGTATCCTGAACTCTAAGACCAGAAGCAATAGATGGTGCCTTGCTATCAGTACCCACTTGTTTGGAAAAGATAGCATTAGAAGTTCTTGGGAGGAGTGGGATAATAAGTGAAACAACGCACACACACACAAAGAAAATAAAAATACAAAGACTAGGCTTCCTGGTTGGGTAGACTTGTGGAAGTCCTGAGACTATGGCTGTCAGCATCGCTTCAGGTTTGGGACCAAACTCACAGCCTCGGAAAAACTTCCAGTCAAATAATCGGCAAGCCTACAAGGGAGCAATAGTCCTGGGGAGATACAATTACCTTAGAATAATCAAACTTCTGAGTTTAAAAGGGCATCACTTATCCAGGGAAAATTCAGAATGTTTGACAAGAAAAGGTAATTGTAACAAGAGTTTGTGTGTATTGTAGACAATGAAATGAAACAAAAGTGTATGAATTGTTGAATGAACACTAATCTCCTCAGTATACCTTCATGCAATTCACAAGGAAAAGTAAAGAGAAAATAACATTAGAACACTTTCCCTTCAGGTCTCCTCTGGTGGGCAGAGAGCACCTTGGATTGTGGTGTGTCCACTTGTGGTATCCCAAGACACAAGCCAGGACCCAGAGAAGATGTCCTACTTCCATGCTTCATTCTCCTCCCTTCGTTCTCTGGGGTTGACAGTTATGCTAAAAACATCTAAATCTTGGTTCTCAGAAGCAGGATGAGGACTAAAAACCATGACACAGGGGAAAATGGGGTAGGGAAGGCCCCCAAATTCGGCTAGAAAATCTGTATCTTCCTCCCCATGCACTGAGTCTTGAATGAGGGTCATGTCCCTATTTGGCCTGAGACCCTGTGCCATACATCCCAAGCTTCCCTTCGTGGTGCTTACAATCTGGTCTCACATAGCTTCCCTGACCTACTTGTATCGCCATCCATGCATGCATCAAATAAGTGGTATATTTCTTTTGTGAGGACCCAGTTACTTGAGATAATCTCGGTGAGTGAGTCATTGTTTTATAGGATCCATGTACAACAGCTTACTCCTGATGGAACACCTCATGTTGTGGTTTGTGGAATTAGTCTCCAATTTATCTCAGGATAGACAAGAGTGTTGTCTGAACACCATCTGCATGGACTTAGCCCAAACCCTGAACCTGAATACACAATGACAATGGAGTCTGTTGAACAAGGTTCTCTTTCTCTCTCTCTCTCTCTCTCTCTCTCTCTCTCTCTCTCTCTCTCTCTCTCTCTCTCTCTCTCTCTCTCTCTCATCCATCTATATATTTTCCTATATCTGCTGAATATCTATTAATTGGTTTACAAATCTACTCAACTATCGATTTAGCTATCATCTACTTTCTGTCAATACTGTCGATATCTTGTATCTGTCATCTATATCTATCTATCTGTCTGTCTATTTATAGTTCTGTTTATATTTCCACCAATTTAATGCTTAACTTTATTTTTGAAATAAACCCCAGCTTAATGGGAGCAAATATGTTTGGTTCTTGGTGGAGTATGCTATATATTGGTTATTAATTTTAGTTTGCTAGACTTGTTTATTTGTTTACTTATTTGATTCTTGATGTCCTTATAGATTTCTATTTCAATGTTAAGTTCATAATAGAGAATGTTGAACTGAAATATTCCACTATTTGGTTGCACTATGCTGTTATTTATTTATTGCATTTAAAATATTATCCAGAACTTGCTTGATATATAGTAAAGAAATGCTGTTATATTCTCACCATCTGTCTGTTAGTTCATGATACTCTCATGGCTCTTTTTGTTGAGGTGCTGGAAGATATATCAGTGTTATATCTAATGCCAGCAGGGTCACCCAAAGGGAGCAGATTTCAGCAAAGCTTCCAGACTAAGAACAGACAATGCAGAAGGACCCCTCTGCCCTCTTAAGAGGAAGATGCTGCTAAAATCTTATGCATAACTTTGAAGTATTGTCGAATATTAAAAGCTTAAGCCAAGGAAGTAGGAAATTGTTGAAGCTACTGCCAGAGGATGGGCCCCTCAGGTTCGAGGGCACTCAAAATGTGACTGAAGAGAGGCCGATTTCTTGGAGGGGAGTAGGCCATCATGACGTGATTTGGGAGTGGAGCCGTCAGGATCTTCCTTTGCTGATGGGGCATGACTTAAGTAAGGTAAAGCGAAACAGCTACAAAAGCCTTCTAATACCAGAACTTGTAAAGAGCATACTACGAATTCAGGGAAATTGGAAGTGGTCAAAAATTAAATGGGGTGCAAGAATATTGATTGGTAACCTAGGCATTAGTGAGCATAAATCGACTGGCTGGTATTGACCAATTTGAACAGAAAAACATAGGATTTACTATGTTGGGAAAAGCACAGTCAAGAGAACGGCATGGCAGTCATTGTCAGAAAGGATCTTGCTAAACCCATCATGAAATACAATAATGTCTGTGATAGGATTATATGCCTTCAAGGAAATCCAATCAATACAACTATTATCAAGCTTTACTTGAAGAATGCAATTGCTGCCAAGTTTAGCATACCAATAAGTAAGGTATAACCCTAATAAATAAAAATTGTCTTTTTTATTTGCTCCTTCCTCCCACTTTTTAAATTGAGATTTCAATTCCATTGTTATACATCCTACATGCAATAGGTCTGATTTTACATATTTCTTGTACATTAACATTGCATTCCTGTGTCATAAAAATAGAGAAAACCCTTGGGGGAAACGTGAGATGGAGAAGCATCCCCAGACCACAACAGGAAACCAGCCCTGAAACTGTCCCTGTGCACCTGTCCCTGAGTGTGTCCTGTGATGTGTGGGTCCTGAGCGTCCCCTGCTGCCCAGCTCTCTCCGAGCAGGGAGTTGGTGTCTGGGATCACACTGACTTCCTCTCATGTTCTCACAGAGTAACAGAGGGTCTTGTCTTCCTTTTTCTAACCTTCCATTTACAGATAAACTGTGTTCTTGTCATTGTCTCTGGAGATGTTGAATCAACCCTTCATAGAGTCTGCATTGTTCCTAGTGCTGCAATGGCAGTATTTACACAGAGAGCTGAACAAAGGCTGCATACCAAGGTATTGTTTATCCTCCTCCTCATTTCACAGGAAAGTTATGCTAATTTCAGGAAGAAATTTTCTTTGTATTTCATCTCGAAGGGCATACCTAGTAAATAAAGGATTCAGAGAAATATTCAGAGTCCCTGCCATAGTGAGCACAGCTGCCATTCCCCCAGGTTTCCTGCCGCTCTCGGGATGTGGGTTTCACAGCGTGTGTCTCAGACTTCTGGCTGACGATCTGTAGAGTCATTGTGCTGACTGAGGCATCCAAGGAGAAGGCATAGCCCTGTGTGAATCCCTGGACATAGGCTGATTTCCCAGCGTGGGTGTTGATCCAGCCCATCCACAGAAGCCTTTTCCTGGTGCTTGTCAAACCCTATTTATACTGTAGCTGGTGAAAGTGTTTCCAGAGGTCCTGCAGGACACCGTCACCAATCTCCAAGGTTTTTCACGTTGGTGACAGACTGCACTAACTGCATCTGGGCATGCACACCTGTGAGGACATAAATCAGAAGGTGAGGGCTCTGGAGCTGCCACAGTGTTCTCTCCATCCCATGTGCTGTCTTACCCAGGGATACTGTCAATAGGAAATGAAGCTCCACAGTCACCCCTTCATGAGTTCACTTTGTTGTCAGTGGTTTAGATGCAACCTATATGACAATATCCTTGCTTGATGCTGTGACAGCAGAGATGGATTCAACCTTCAACTCTATAGAACACTTGTATGTGTATATATTTCACATTCATGAATGTATTTCTGGTCTATATCATGTCTAAATAATCGGAAGCTTCAATAACTCGAGAGCAGTTCTTCGTGTTGTAGTGACCTCCAAAGTTATTTTTCATTGCTACTTCATAACTGTAATTTTGCTACTTTTATGAATCGGGTGACCCCTGTGAAAGGGTTTTTCGATCCCCAAAGCGGTCATGGCCCACAGGTTGAGAACCGCTGTTCTAGAGCATCACAGGTAGTGATAGCTGAGCTGTGCATCTCAAGTGCATTCTGGAATCCTGATGGCTAATTGTGGGAGTATCTCACCAAGTGAGCTCACAGCTGGTCATACTGGTACAGACGTATCCACTTACACACATCTCCTATAATTTCACTCATCTCGTAGGGGAGATGTGACAAAATCAACTACTCAAACACTAACGTTGAACATTCAAGGGGCTTGTGTTATGTGAAGTTGATTAGAAAAACAAATCTAAGGAATATTATCTATATTGTCATAAGTCTGATATTATTCTATAAATAAATTCAATTAGTTTGCAACATATATATTTAAGATACTTTAAAAGGACTAACCAAAGTTGAAAATTTTAATTAAAACATAATATCTGCGGCCTCTACTCAAACACTCCCTCAATGCATGAATACTTTCTTTTATTAAATTGGAACTCTATGATGCTCACTCTCCCGACGCAACGGCTGAAGCCAAAGTGGGTGAACAAGTAAATATGGTGAAGAAAGCTGATGGTGCCCGGCTATCGAAAGAGATAGTGACTGGGGTCTTAAAGGCTTGAAGATAAACAAGTGGCCATCTAGCTCAGAAGCAACAAAGTCCACATGGGAGAACACACCAGCCTGTGTGATCAAGTGGTCCCGAAGGGATCAGTTATCAGGCATCAAAGAACAAAAAAATCATACCATTGACTGCACACCTCCATGATAGGATCGCTGAAGACAAATGGGTGCATAAGCAAATGTGGTGAAGAAAGCTTATGGTGCCCGGCTATCAAAAGAGATAGTGTCTGGGGTCTTAAATGCTTGAAGGTGAACAAGTGGCCATCTAGCTCAGAAGCAAAAAAGCCCACATGGAAGAAGCACACCGGCCAGTACGATCACGAGGTGCCAAAGGGACCAGGTATAAGGCATCATGCAAAAAAAAAAAAAAAGATGTATGTGTATAGGTGTATATATCTGTGTGTGTATAATATGTATGTGTGTGTGTATATATATATATATATATATATATGTATATATACCATATCGAATGAAGTGGGAAGTGCAGAGTGGAGACCCAAGGCCCAAGTGTCGGCCAATGGAGATCCCCTCATAGAGGGGTTCAGGAGAGGAGATGGGTCAATTAGGGTGAGAGATAGTACCGATGAAGAACACAGCTTTCCCCCAGATCCTGGATGCTTCCTCCCCCCAATTACCATCATCCGAATTCTACCTCGCAGGGCTGGATAGGGCAGAGGTTGTACACGGGTACCTATGAGGGCCGGAGCACAGGGAATCCAGGGTGGATGATACCTTCAGTACCAAGGTTTGAGGGGCGATGCTGGGAGAGTGGAGGGCGAGTGGGTTGGAAAGTGGGAACTGATTACAAGGATCCACATGTGACCTCCTCCCTGGGAAAGGGACGGCAGGGAAGGGGGGGAAGGGAGACTCCGGATAGGGCAAGATATGACAAAATAACGATGTATAAATTACCAAGGTCACATGAGGGAGTGGGGAGCGGGGAGAGAGGAAAATAAAAAGAGGACCTGATGCAAAGGGCTCAAGTGGAGAGCAAATGCTTTGAGAATGATTGGGGCAGGGAATGTATGGATATGCTTTGTATAATTGATGTATGTATATGTATGGATTATGATAAGAGTTGTATGAGTACCCAGTAAAATGTAAAAAAAGAAAAGAGGATAAAAAAAATAGAAAATGATTAGGGCAAAGAATGTACAGATGTGCTTTATACAATTGATGTATGTATATGTATGGACTGTGATAAGAGTTTTATGACCCCCTAATAAATTGTTCAAAAAAAAACAACATAATATCCGCACTGTGAAAGAAAAATTAGAGCAAAATCCCATACTATCAGGTTATATCGCTACAAATTGGCAAAATTTGAAGAGTATAGTACACATTTTTATAAAAATATTTCCTTGTCTGATGGTCCTAAAACAATTCAAGGGCTAAGAGCTCAAGAGACACCATTAACCTTTGGATGCTCTTTACTTAAAGTCCAGGGCACTGATTTCCAGGTTTCGGCTAGAAGAACCTGGGAACAAAGCAGAAGGGGTGATAAAATGTTCATCAGATTTTATTGACTTTGGGCCATGAGGCACCCATTGCACTAGTCCCCCTATAACATCTCTGCACATGGAGATTACCACAACTCTGCCTGTGTACCCACGTTGGGTCCTCTCTGGACCCCTGCAACTCCATTTCCACTGTTGACCCCTGCGCTGTCCCTCTTGACCAGTCCCATCCTCCTCTGAGTCAGGCATGAGCTCCTTATTCTGCAATGTGAGTCATGAATGCACTGGTGCTGGGAGTCCCTGCGTACACACCTCAGAGAACTGACATGGATTGCCATATCAAAATGCCACCCAAAATCTAGAGAGAGGGACATTCACAGAGGCACAACAGTAATCTGCTTACCTGGATCAGAAACCACTGAAACCATGTATTTAAAATATATGTGTGTGTGTGTGTGTGTGTGTGTGTGTGTATATATATATATACCATATTGAATGAAGGGGGAAGTGCAGAGTGGAGACCCAAGGCCCAAGTGTCGGCCAATGGAGATCCCGTCATAGAGGGGTTTAGGAGAGGAGATGGGTTAATTAGGTAGTACCGATGAAGAACACAGCTTTCCCCCAGATCCTGGATGCTTCCTCCCCCCAACAACCATCATCCGAATTCTACCTCGCAGGGCTGGATAGGGCAGAGGTTGCACACTGGTACATACGAGGGCTGGAGGCACAAAGAATCCAGGGTGTGAGGGGCGATGCTGGGAGAGTGGAGGGTGAGTGGGTTGGAAAGGGGGAACTGATTACAAGGATCCACATGTGACCTCCTCCCTGGGGGAGGGACAGCAGAGAAGGGGGTGGAAGGGAGACTTCGGATAGGGCAAGATATGACAAAATAATGATGTATAAATTACCAAGGTCACATGAGGGAGGGGGGAGTGAGGAGGGAGGGAAAAAAAAAAGAGGACGTGATGCAAAGGACTTAAGTGGAGAGCAAATGCTTTGAGAATGATTGGGGCAGGGAATGAATGGATGTGCTTTATACAATTGATGTGTGTATATGTATGGATTGTTATAAGAGTTGTATGAGTCCCTAATAAAATGTAAAAAAAAGAAGAAGAATTTGAAGACATCTGCCAACTTCTGCAAAAACTTGCAATCAAGTAGCATTGATAATTCCTGTCATTTTAAATGTGAACATTGGAGACAAAATGCATATTATTGTTAGGTGCC
>NW_027459266.1:152500-157500 GCF_050624435.1 Tenrec ecaudatus
TTAGGGTTAGGGTTAGCGTTAGCGTTAGGGTTAGGGTTAGCGTTAGGTTTAGGGTTAGCGTTAGGGTTAGGGTTAGGGTAGGCTTAGGGTTAGCGTTAGCGTTATGGTTAGGGTTAAGGTTGGGGTAAGGGTTAGCGATAGGGTTAGGGTTAGGGTTAGCATTAGGGTTAGGGTTAGCGTTAGGGTTAGGGTTAGCGTTAGTTTTAGGGTTAGGGTTTGTGTTAGGGTTAGGGTTAGCGTTAGGGTTAGGGTTAGTGTTTGGGTTAGGGTTAGGGTTAGCGTTAGGGTTAGGGTTAGCGTTAGCGTTAGGGTTAGGGTTAGCGTTTGGGTTACGTTTAGGGTTAGGGTTAGGGTTAGGGGTAGCGTTAGGGTTAGGGTTAGCGTTAGGGTTAGGGTTAGGGTTAGGGTTAGGGTTAGGGGTAGCGTTAGGGTTAGCGTTAGCGTTAGGGTTAGGGTTAGGGTTAGGTTTAGGGTTAGCGTTAGGGATAGGGTTAGGGTTAGGGATAGGTTTAGGGTTAGCGATAGGGTTAGGGTTAGGGTTAGGTTTAGCGTTAGCATTAGCTTTAGGGTTAGGGTTAGTGTTAGGGTTAGCGTCAGGGTTAGGGTTAGGGTTAGCGTTAGGGTTAGGGTTAGGGTTAGGGTTAGCGTTAGGGTTAGGGTTAGGGTTAGGGTTAGCGTCAGGGTTAGGGTTAGGGTTAGGGTTAGAGTTAGGGTTAGGGTTAGGGTTAGCATTAGGGTTAGGGTTAGAGTTAGGGTTAGGGTTAGGGTTAGGGTTAGTGATAAGGTTTGGGTTAGGGTTAGGGTTAGGGTTAGCGTTAGCGTTAGGGTTAGGGTTAGGGTTAGCGTAAGCGTTAGCTTTAGGTTTAGGGTTAAGTTTAGGGTTAGCGTCAGGGTTAGGGTTAGAGTTAGGTTTAAGGTTAGGGTTAGCGTTAGGGTTAGGGTTAGGTTTAGCGTTAGGGTTAGGGTTAGGGTTAGGGTTAGCGTTAGGGTTAGGGTTAGGGTTAGGGTTAGCGTCAGGGTTAGGGTTAGGGTTAGCGTAAGGGTTAGGGTTAGGGTTAGCGTTAGGTTTAGGGTTAGAGTTAGGGTTAGGGTTAGGGTTAGCGTTAGGGTTAGGGTTAGGGTTAGGGTTAGCGATAAGGTTTGGGTTAAGGTTAGGGTTAGGGTTAGGGTTAGCGTTAGCGTTAGGGTTAGTGTTAGGGTTAGGGTTAGCGTTAGGGTTAGGTTTAGGGTTAGGATTAGGGTTCTCGTTAGCGTTAGGGTTAGGTTTAGGGTTAGGGTTAGGGTTAGCGTTAGGTTTAGGGTTAGCGTTAGCATTAGGGTTAAGATTAGGGTTAGGGTTAGCGTTAGGGTTAGGTTTAGGGTTACGGTTAGGGTTAGCGTTAGGGTTAGGGTTAGGGTTAGCGTTAGGGTTAGCGTTAGCGTTAGGGTTAGGGTTAGGGTTAGGGTTAGGTTTACGGTTAGCGTTAGGGTTAGGGTTAGGGTTAGGGTTAGGGTTAGCGTTAGCGTTAGGCATAGGGTTAGCGTTAGGGATAGGTTTAGGGTTAGCGTTAGGGTTAGGGTTAGGGTTAGGTTTAGCATTAGAGTTAGCTTTAGGGTTAGGGTTAGGGTTAGCGTCAGGGTTAGGGTTAGAGTTAGGGTTAGGGTTAGCGTTAAGGTTAGGGTTAGGGTTAGCGTTAGGGTTAGGGTTAGGGTTAGCGTCAGGGTTAGGGTTAGCGTTAGGGTTAGGGTTAGCGTTAGGGTTAGTTTTAGAGTTAGGGTTAGGGTTAGGGTTAGGGTTAGCGTTAGGGTTAGGGTTAGGGTTAGGGTTAGGGTTAGGGTTAGCGTCAGGGTTAGGGTTAGGGTTAGCGTTAGCTTTAGGGTTAGGGTTAGGGTAAGCGTTAACCTTTGGGTTAGGGTTAGGGTTAGCATTAGGGTTAGGGTAAGGGTTAGGGTTAGGGTTAGGGTTAGCGTTAGGGTTAGGGTTAGGGTTAGGAATAGGGTAATGTTTAGGGTTAGGGTTAGCATTAGGGTTAGGGTTAGGGTTAGGGTTAGGGTTAGCGTTAGGGTTAGGTTTAGCGTTAGCGTTAGGGTTTAGGTTAGGGTTAGGGTTAGAGTTAGCGTTAGTGTTAGGGTTAGGGTTAGCGTTAGGTTTAGGGTTAGGGTTAGGGGTAGGGTTAGGGTTAGCGTTAGGGTTAGGGTTAGGGTTAGCCTTAGGGTTAGGGTTAGGGTTAGCGTTAGGGTTAGGGTTAGGGTTAGCGTTAGGGTTAGGGTTAGGGTTAGTGTTAGGGTTAGGGTTAGCATTAGGGTTAGGGTTAGCGTTAGCGTTAGAGTTACGGTTAGCGTTAGCGTTAGGGTTAGGGTTAGGCTTAGGGTTAGGGTTATAGTTAAGGTTAGCGTTAGGGTTAGGGTAAGGGTTAGGGTTAGGGTTTGCGTTAGGGTTAGAGTTAGGGTTAGGGTTAGCGTTAGGGTTAGGGTTAGGGTTAGGGTTAGCGTTAGGGTTAGGTTTAGGGTTAGGGTTAGCGTTAACGTTAGGGTTAGGGTTAGCGTTAGGTTTAGGGTTAGGGTTAGGGTTAGCGTTAGGGTTAGGGTTAGGGTAGGGTTAGGGTTAGCGTTAGCGTTACGGTTAGGGTTAGAGTTATCGTTAGGGTTAGGATTAGCGTTAGCGTTAGGGTTAGGGTTAGTATTAGGGTTAGGGTTAGGATTAGGGTTAGGGTTAGGGTTAGCGTTAGGGTTAGGGTTAGCATTAAGGTTAGGGTTAGCGTTAAGGTTAGGGTTAGGGTTAGGGTTAGCATTAGCGTTAGGGTTAGGGTAAGGGTTAGGGTTAAGGTTAGGGTTAGGGTTAGGGTTCGGGTCCGGTTAGGGTTAGGGTTAGGGTTAGGGTTAGCATTAGCGTTAGCGTTAGGGTTTAGGTTTGGGTTAGGGTTAGGGTTAGCGTTAGGGTTAGGGTTAGCGTTAGTGTTAGGTTTAGGGTTAGGGTTAGGGGTAAGGGTAGGGTAAGGTTAGGGTTAGCCTTAGGGTTAGGGTTTGGGTAAGGGTTAGGGTTATGGTTAGCGTTAAGGTTAGGGTTAGGGTTAGGGTTAACGTTATGGTTAGGGTTAGGGGTAGGGTTAGTGTTAGGGTTAGCGTTAGGGTTAGGGTTAGAGTTAGCGTTAGGGTTAGGGTTAGCGTTAGCGTTAGGATTAGGGTTAGCGTTAGCGTTAGGGTTAGGGTTAGGGTTAGGGTAAGGGTTAGCGTTAGGGTTAGGGTGAGGGTTAACATTAGGGTTAGGGTAAGCGTTAGGGTTAGGGTTAGCGTTAGGGTTAGGGTTAGCGTTAGGGTTAGGGTTAGCGTTAGCGTTACGGTTAGGGTTAGGGTTAGGGTAAGGGTTAGCGATAGGGTTAGGGTTAGGGTTAGCATTAGGGTTAGGGTTAGCGTTAGGGTTAGGGTTAGCGTTAGTGTTAGGGTTAGGGTTAGGGTTAGGGTTAGCGTTAGGGTTAGGGTTAGTGTTTGGGTTAGGGTTAGGGTTAGCGTTAGGGTTAGGGTTAGCGTTAGCGTTAGGGTTAGGGTTAGCGTTTGGGTTAGGGTTAGGGTTAGGGTTAGGGGTAGCGTTAGGGTTAGGGTTAGCGTTAGGGTTAGGGTTAGGGTTAGGGTTAGGGTTAGGGGTTGGGGTAGCGTTAGGGTTAGCGTTAGTGTTAGGGTTAGGTTTAGGGTTAGCGTTAGGGATAGGGTTAGGGTTAGGGATAAGTTTAGGGTTAGCGATAGGGTTAGGGTTAGGGTTAGGTTTAGCGTTAGCATTAGCTTTAGGTTAGGGTTAGCGTTAGGGTTAGGGTTAGGGTTAGGGTTAGGGTTAGCGTCAGGGTTAGGGTTAGGGTTAGAGTTAGGGTTAGGGTTAGCATTAGGGTTAGGGTGAGAGTTAGGGTTAGGGTTAGGGTTATGGTTAGTGATAAGGTTTGGGTTAGGGTTAGGGTTAGGGTTAGCGTTAGCATTAGGGTTAGGGTTAGGGTTAGCGTAAGCGTTAGCTTTAGGTTTATGGTTAGGTTTAGGGTTAGCGTCAGGGTTAGGGTTAGGGTTAGAGTTAGGTTTAGGGTTAGGGTTAGCGTTAGGGTTAGGGTTAGGGTTAGGGTTAGGGTTAGCGTCAGGGTTAGGGTTAGCGTTAGGGTTAGGGTTAGCGTTAGGGTTAGTTTTAGAGTTAGGGTTAGGGTTAGGGTTAGGGTTAGCGTTAGGGTTAGGGTTAGGGTTAGGGTTAGGGTTAGGGTTAGCGTCAGGGTTAGGGTTAGGGTTAGCGTTAGCTTTAGGGTTAGGGTTAGGGTAAGCGTTAGCCTTTGGGTTAGGGTTAGGGTTAGCATTAGGGTTAGGGTAAGGGTTAGGTTTAGGGTTAGGGTTAGCGTTAGGGTTAGTGTTAGGGTTAGGAATAGGGTAAGGTTTAGGGTTAGGGTTAGGGTTAGCATTAGGGTTAGGGTTAGGGTTAGGGTTAGGGTTAGGGTTAGCGTTAGGGTTAGGTTTAGCGTTAGCGTTAGGGTTTAGGTTAGGGTTAGGGTTAGAGTTAGCGTTAGTGTTAGGGTTAGGGTTAGCGTTAGGTTTAGGGTTAGGGTTAGGGGTAGGGTTAGGGTTAGCGTTAGGGTTAGGGTTAGGGTTAGCCTTAGGGTTAGGGTTAGGGTTAGCGTTAGGGTTAGGGTTAGGGTTAGCGTTAGGGTTAGGGTTAGGGTTAGTGTTAGGGTTAGGGTTAGCATTAGGGTTAGGGTTAGCGTTAGCGTTAGAGTTACGGTTAGCGTTAGCGTTAGGGTTAGGGTTAGGCTTAGGGTTAGGGTTATAGTTAAGGTTAGCGTTAGGGTTAGGGTAAGGGTTAGGGTTAGGGTTTGCGTTAGGGTTAGAGTTAGGGTTAGGGTTAGCGTTAGGGTTAGGGTTAGGGTTAGGGTTAGCGTTAGGGTTAGGTTTAGGGTTAGGGTTAGCGTTAACGTTAGGGTTAGGGTTAGCGTTAGGGTTAGGTTTAGCGTTAGGTTTAGGGTTAGGTTTAGGGTAGGGTTAGGGTTAGCGTTAGCGTT
>NW_027459266.1:172500-180000 GCF_050624435.1 Tenrec ecaudatus
TAGGTTTAGCCTTAGCTTTAGGGTTAGGGTTAGGGTAAGCGTTAGCCTTCGGGTTAGGGTTAGGGTTAGCATTAGGGTTAGGGTTAGGGTTAGGGTTAGGGTTAGCATTAGGGTTAGGGTTAGCATTAGGGTTAGGGTTAGGATTAGGGTTAGGTTTAGGGTTAGGGTTAGCATTAGGGTTAGGGTTAGGGTTAGGGTTAGCGTTAGGGTTAGGTTTAGCGTTAGCGTTAGGGTTTAGGTTA
This sequence comes from Tenrec ecaudatus, assembly GCF_050624435.1. Lineage (NCBI taxonomy): Eukaryota > Metazoa > Chordata > Mammalia > Afrosoricida > Tenrecidae > Tenrec > Tenrec ecaudatus. The sequence continues at coordinate 172,743 of NW_027459266.1, forward strand.
GGGTTAGGGTTAGAGTTAGCTTTAGTGTTAGGGTTAGGGTTAGCGTTAGGTTTAGGGTTAGGGTTAGGGGTAGGGTTAGGGTTAGCGTTAGGGTTAGGTTTAGGGTTAGCCTTAGGGTTAGGGTTAGTGTTTGCGTTAGGGTTAGGGTTAGCATTAGGGTTAGGGTTAGGGTTAGTGTTAGGGTTAGGGTTAGCGTTAGGGTTAGGGTTAGCGTTAGCGTTAGAGTTAGGGTTAGCGTTAGCGTTAGGGTTAGGGTTAGGGTTAGGGTTAGGGTTAGGGTTATGGTTAAGGTTAGCGTTAGGGTTAGGGTAAGGGTTAGGGTTAGGGTTTGCGTTAGGGTTAGGGTTAGGTTTAGGGTTAGCGTTAGGGTTAGGGTTAGGGTTAGGGTTAGCATTAGGGTTAGGTTTAGGGATAGGGTTAGCGTTAGCGTTAGGGTTAGGGTTAGCGTTAGGGTTAGGTTTAGCGTTAGGGTTAGGGTTAGGGTTAGGGTTAGCGTTAGGGTTAGGGTTAGGGTAGGGTTAGGGTTAGCGTTAGCGTTAGGGTTAGGGTTAGCATTAGCGTTAGGGTTAGGGTTAGCGTTAGGGTTAGGGTTACCGTTAGGTTTAGGGTTAGGATTAGGGTTAGGGTTAGGATTAGGGTTAGGGTTAGGGTTAGGGTTAGCGTTAGGGTTAGGGTTAGGGTTAGCGTTAGGGTTAGGGTTAGCGCTAAGGTTAGGGTTAGGGTTAGGTTTAGGGTTAGCGTTAGTGTTAGGGTAAGCGTTAGCCTTCGGGTTAGGGTTAGGGTTAGGGTTAGCATTAGGGTTAGGGTTAGGTTTAACGTTAGCGTTAGGGTTTAGGTTAGGGTTAGGGTAGGGTTAGCGTTAGGGTTAGGGTTAGGGTTAGCGTTAGGTTTAGGGTTAGGGTTAGGGGTAGAGGTAGGGTTAGGGTTAGGGTTAGGGTTAGCCTGAGGGTTAGGGTTAGGGTTAGCGTTAGGGTTAGGGTTACGGTTAGCGTTAAGGGTAGGGTTAGGCTTAGGGTTAGCATTAGGGTTAGGGTTAGAGTTAGGGTTAGGGTTAGCATTAGCGTTAGGGTTAGGGTTAGGGTTAGGGTTAGGGTTAAGGTTAGGGTTAGGGTTAGGGTTCGGGTTAGGGTTAGGGTTAGGGTTAGGGTTAGGGTTAGGGTTAGGTTTAGGTTAGCGTTAGGGTTAGGGTAAGAGTTAGCCTTCGGGTTAGGGTTAGGGTTAGGGTTAGGGTTAGCATTAGGGTTAGGGTTAGGTTTAGCGTTAGCGTTAGGGTTTAGGTTTGGTTTGGGTTAGGGTTAGCGTTAGGGTTAGGGTTAGCGTTAGTGTTAGGTTTAGGGTTAGTGTTAGGGGTAAGGGTAGGGTTAGGGTTAGGGTTAGCCTTAGGGTTAGGGTTAGGGTTAGGGTTAGGGTTAGCGTTAAGGTTAGGGTTAGGGTTAGGGTTAGGGTTAGTGTTAGGGTTAGCGTTAGGGTTAGGGTTAGAGTTAGCGTTAGGGTTGGGGTTAGCGTTAGCGTTAGGGTTAGGGTTAGCGTTAGCGTTAGGGTTAGGGTTAGGGTTACGGTAAGGGTTAGCGTTAGGGTTAGGGTTAGGGTTAGTATTAGGGTTAGGGTTAGCGTTAGGGTTAGGGTTAGCGTTAGCGTTAGGGTTAGGGTTAGCGTTAGGGTTAGGGTTAGCGTTAGGGTTAGGGTTAGGGTAGGGTTAGGGTTAGCGTTAGCGTTACGGTTAGGGTTAGGGTTAGGGTAAGGGTTAGCGATAGGGTTAGGGTTAGGGTTAGCATTAGGGTTAGGGTTAGCGTTAGGGTTAGGGTTAGCGTTAGTGTTAGGGTTAGGGTTTGTGTTAGGGTTAGGGTTAGCGTTAGGGTTAGGGTTAGTGTTTGGGTTAGGGTTAGGGTTAGCGTTAGGGTTAGGGTGAGCGTTAGCGTTAGGGTTAGGGTTAGCGTTTGGGTTAGGTTTAGGGTAAGGGTTAGGGTTAGGGGTAGCGTTAGGGTTAGGGTTAGGGTTAGCGTTAGGGTTAGGGGTAGGGTTAGGGTTAGCGTTAGGGTTAGGGTTAGGGTTAGCTTTAGGGTTAGGGTTAGGGTTAGCGTTAGGGTTAGGGTTAGGGTTAGCGTTAGGGTTAGGGTTAGGGTTAGTGTTAGGGTTAGGGTTAGCGTTAGGGTTAGGGTTAGCGTTAGCGTTAGAGTTAGGGTTAGCGTTAGCGTTAGGGTTAGGGTTAGGGTTAGGGTTAGGGTTAGGGTTAGGGTTAGGGTTAGGTTTATGGTTAAGGTTAGCGTTAGGGTTAGGGTTAGGGTTAGGGTTACGGTTAGGGTTAGCGTTAGGGTTAGCATTAGGGTTAGGGTTAGGGTTAGCGTTAGGGTTAGCGTTAGAGTTAGGGTTAGGGTTAGGGTTAGGGTTAGGTTTAGGGTTAGGGTTAGGGGTAGGGTTAGGGTTAGCGTTAGGGTTAGGTTTAGGGTTAGGGTTAGGGTTAGCGTTAGCGTTAAGCATAGGGTTAGGGTTAGGGATAGGTTTAGGGATACCGTTAGGGTTAGGGTTAGGGTTAGGTTTAGCATTAGCGTTAGCTTTATGGTTAGAGTTTGGATTAGGGTTAGCGTCAGGGTTAGGGTTAGAGTTAGGGTTAGGGTTAGCGTTAGGGTTAGGGTTAGGGTTAGCGTTAGGGTTAGGGTTAGGGTTAGGGTTAGGGTTAGAGTCAGGGTTAGTGTTAGGGTTAGCGTTAGGGTTAGGGTTAGGGTTAGCGTTAGGGTTAGTTTTAGAGTTAGGGTTAGGGTTAAGGTTAGGGTTAGCGTTAGGGTTAGGGTTAGGGTTATTGTTAGGGTTAGGGTTAGCGTCAGGGTTAGGGTTAGGGTTAGCCTTAGCTTTAGGGTTAGGGTTAGGGTAAGCGTTAGCCTTCGGGTTAGGGTTAGGGTTAGGGTTAGCATTAGGGTTAGGGTTAGGGTTAGGTTTAGGGTTAGGGTTAGCATTAGGGTTAGGGTTAGGTTTAGGGTTAGGGTTAGGGTTAGCATTAGGGTTAGGGTTAGGGTTAGGGTTAGCGTTAGGTTTAGGTTTAGCGTTAGCGTTAGGGTTTAGGTTAGGGTTAGGGTTAGAGTTAGCGTTAGTGTTAGGGTTAGGGTTAGCGTTAGGTTTAGGGTTAGGGTTAGGGGTAGGGTTAGGGTTAGCGTTAGGGTTAGAGTTAGGGTTAGCCTTAGGGTTAAGGGTTAGGGTTAGCGTTAGGGTTAGGGTTAGCGTTAGGGTTAGGGTTAGGGTTAGTGTTAGGGTTAGGGTTAGCGTTAGGGTTAGGGTTAGCGTTAGCGTTAGAGTTAGGGTTAGCGTTAGCGTTAGGGTTAGGGTTAGGGTTAGGGTTAGGGTTAGGGTTATGGTTAAGGTTAGCGTTAGGGTTAGGGTAAGGGTTAGGGTTAGGGTTTGCGTTAGGGTTAGGGTTAGGGTTAGGGTTAGCGTTAGGGTTAGGGTTAGGGTTAGGGGTAGCGTTAGGGTTAGGTTTAGGGTTAGGGTTAGCGTTAGCGTTAGGGTTAGGGTTAGCGTTAGGGTTAGGTTTAGCGTTAGGGTTAGGGTTAGGGTTAGGGTTAGCGTTAGGGTTAGGGTTAGGGTAGGGTTAGGGTTAGCATTAGCGTTAGGGTTAGGGTTAGCATTAGCGTTAGGGTTAGGGTTAGCGTTAGGGTTAGGGTTACCGTTAGGGTTAGGGTTAGGATTAGGGTTAGGGTTAGGATTAGGGTTAGGGTTAGGGTTAGCGTTAGGGTTAGGATTAGGGTTAGCGTTAGGGTTAGGGTTAGCGCTAAGGTTAGGGTTAGGGTTAGGTTTAGGGTTAGCGTTAGTGTTAGGGTAAGCGTTAGCCTTCGGGTTAGGGTTAGGGTTAGGGTTAGCATTAGGGTTAGGGTTAGGTTTAACGTTAGCGTTAGGGTTTAGGTTAGGGTTAGGGTAGAGTTAGCGTTAGGGTTAGGGTTAGCGTTAGGTTTAGGGTTAGGGTTAGGGGTAGATGTAGGGTTAGGGTTAGGTTTAGGGTTAGCCTGAGGGTTAGGGTTAGGGTTAGCGTTATGGTTAGGGTTACGGTTAGCGTTAAGGGTAGGGTTAAGGTTAGGGTTAGCATTAGGGTTAGGGTTAGGGTTAGGGTTAGCATTAGCATTAGGGTTAGGGTTAGGGTTAGGGTTAAGGTTAGGGTTAGGGTTAGGGTTAGGGTTAGGGTTAGGTTTATGGTTAAGGTTAGCGTTAGGGTTAGTGTTAGGGTTAGGGTTACGGTTAGGGTTAGCGTTAGGGTTAGCGTTAGGGTTAGGGTTACGGTTAGGGTTAGCGTTAAGGTTAGCGTTAGCGTTAGGGTTAGGGTTAGGGTTAGGGTTAGGTTTACGGTTAGCGTTAGGGTTAGGGTTAGGGTTAGGGTTAGGGTTAGAATAGCGTTAGGCATAGGGTTAGGGTTAGGGATAGGTTTAGGGTTACCGTTAGGGTTAGGGTTAGGGTTAGGTTTAGCATTAGCGTTAGCTTTATGGTTAGGGTTTGGATTAGGGTTAGCGTCAGGGTTAGAGTTAGAGTTAGGGTTAGGCTTAGCGTTAGGGTTAGGGTTAGGGTTAGCGTTAGGGTTAGGGTTACGGTTAGGGTTAGCGTCAGGGTTAGTGTTAGGGTTAGCGTTAGGTTTAGGGTTAGGGTTAGCGTTAGGGTTAGTTTTAGAGTTAGGGTTAGGGTTAAGGTTAGGGTTAGCGTTAGGTTTAGGGTTAGGGTTAGGGTTAGCGTCAGGGTTAGGGTTAGGTTTAGCCTTAGCTTTAGGGTTAGGGTTAGGGTAAGCGTTAGCCTTCGGGTTAGGGTTAGGGTTAGCATTAGGGTTAGGGTTAGGGTTAGGGTTAGGGTTAGGGTTAGCATTAGGGTTAGGGTTAGCATTAGGGTTAGGGTTAGGATTAGGGTTAGGTTTAGGGTTAGGGTTAGCATTAGGGTTAGGGTTAGGGTTAGGGTTAGCGTTAGGGTTAGGTTTAGCGTTAGCGTTAGGGTTTAGGTTAGGGTTAGGGTTAGAGTTAGCGTTAGTGTTAGGGTTAGGGTTAGCGTTAGGTTTAGGGTTAGGGTTAGGGGTAGGGTTAGGGTTAGCGTTAGGGTTAGGGTTAGGGTTAGCCTTAGGGTTAGGGTTAGTGTTAGCGTTAGGGTTAGGGTTAGCATTAGGGTTAGGGTTAGGGTTAGTGTTAGGGTTAGGGTTAGCGTTAGGGTTAGGGTTAGCGTTAGCGTTAGAGTTAGGGTTAGCGTTAGCGTTAGGGTTAGGGTTAGGGTTAGGGTTAGGGTTAGGGTTATGGTTAAGGTTAGCGTTAGGGTTAGGGTAAGGGTTAGGGTTAGGGTTTGCGTTAGGGTTAGGGTTAGGTTTAGGGTTAGCGTTAGGGTTAGGGTTAGGGTTAGGGTTAGCATTAGGGTTAGGTTTAGGGTTAGGGTTAGCGTTAGCGTTAGGGTTAGGGTTAGAGTTAGGGTTAGGTTTAGCGTTAGGGTTAGGGTTAGGGTTAGGGTTAGGGTAGGGTTAGGGTTAGCGTTAGCGTTAGGGTTAGGGTTAGCATTAGCGTTAGGGTTAGGGTTAGCGTTAGCGTTAGGGTTACCGTTAGGTTTAGGGTTAGGATTAGGGTTAGGGTTAGGGTTTGCGTTAGGGTTAGGGTTAGGGTTAGCGTTAGGGTTAGGGTTAGCGCTAAGGTTAGGGTTAGGGTTAGGTTTAGGGTTAGCGTTAGTGTTAGGGTAAGCGTTAGCCTTCGGGTTAGGGTTAGGGTTAGGGTTAGCATTAGGGTTAGGGTTAGGTTTAACGTTAGCGTTAGGGTTTAGGTTAGGGTTAGGGTAGGGTTAGCGTTAGGGTTAGGGTTAGGGTTAGCGTTAGGTTTAGGGTTAGGGTTAGGGGTAGAGGTAGGGTTAGGGTTAGGGTTAGGGTTAGCCTGAGGGTTAGGGTTAGGGTTAGCGTTAGGGTTAGGGTTACGGTTAGCGTTAAGGGTAGGGTTAGGCTTAGGGTTAGCATTAGGGTTAGGGTTAGAGTTAGGGTTAGGGTTAGCATTAGCGTTAGCGTTAGGGTTAGGGTTAGGGTTAGGGTTAGGGTTAGGGTTCGGGTTAGGGTTAGGGTTAGGGTTAGGATTAGGGTTAGGTTTAGGTTAGCGTTAGGGTTAGGGTAAGCGTTAGCCTTCGGGTTAGGGTTAGGGTTAGGGTTAGGGTTAGCATTAGGGTTAGGGTTAGGTTTAGCGTTAGCGTTAGGGTTTAGGTTTGGTTTGGGTTAGGGTTAGCGTTAGGGTTAGGGTTAGCGTTAGTGTTAGGTTTAGGGTTAGTGTTAGGGGTAAGGGTAGGGTTAGGGTTAGGGTTAGCCTTAGGGTTAGGGTTAGGGTTAGGGTTAGGGTTAGCGTTAAGGTTAGGGTTAGGGTTAGGGTTAACGTTATGGTTAGGGTTAGGGTTAGGGTTAGGGTTAGTGTTAGGGTTAGCGTTAGGGTTAGGGTTAGAGTTAGCGTTAGGGTTAGGGTTAGCGTTAGCGATAGGGTTAGGGTTAGCGTTAGCGTTAGGGTTAGGGTTAGGGTTAGGGTAAGGGTTAGCGTTAGGGTTAGGGTTAGGGTTAGTATTAGGGTTAGGGTTAGCGTTAGGGTTAGGGTTAGCGTTAGCCTTAGGGTTAGGGTTAGCGTTAGGGTTAGGGTTAGCGTTAGGGTTAGGGTTAGGGTAGGGTTAGGGTTAGCGTTAGCGTTACGGTTAGGGTTAGGGTTAGGGTAAGGGTTAGCGATAGGTTTAGGGTTAGGGTTAGCATTAGGGTTAGGGTTAGCGTTAGGGTTAGGGTTAGCGTTAGTGTTAGGGTTAGGGTTTGTGTTAGGGTTAGGGTTAGCGTTAGGGTTAGGGTTAGTGTTTGGGTTAGGGTTAGGGTTAGCGTTAGGGTTAGGGTGAGCGTTAGCGTTAGGGTTAGGGTTAGCGTTTGGGTTAGGTTTAGGGTTAGGGTTAGGGTTAGGGTTAGGGGTAGCGTTAGGGTTAGGGTTAGGGTTAGCGTTAGGGTTAGGGGTAGGGTTAGGGTTAGGGTTAGGGGTAGCGTTAGGTTTAGCGTTAGCGTTAGGGTTAGGGTTAGGTTTAGGGTTAGCGATAGGGTTAGGGTTAGGGTTAGGTTTAGCGTTAGCATTAGCTTTAGGGTTAGGGTTAGTGTTAGGGTTAGCGTCAGGGTTAGGGTTAGGGTTAGCGTTAGGGTTACGGTTAGGGTTAGGGTTAGCGTTAGGGTTAGGGTTAGGGTTAGAGTTAAGGTTAGCGTCAGGGTTAGGGTTAGGGTTAGAGTTAGGGTTAGGGTTAGGGTAAGCATTAGGGTTAGGGT
>NW_027459266.1:195000-207260 GCF_050624435.1 Tenrec ecaudatus
GGTTAGCGTTAGGGTTAGGGTTAGCGTTAAGGTTAGGGTTATGGTTAGGTTTAGGGTTAGCGTTAGTGTTAGGGTAAGCGTTAGCCTTCGGGTTAGGGTTAGGGTTAGGGTTAGCATTAGGGTTAGGGTTAGGTTTAACGTTAGCGTTAGGGTTTAGGTTAGGGTTAGGGTAGGGTTAGCGTTAGGTTTAGGGTTAGGGTTAGCGTTAGGTTTAGGGTTAGGGTTAGGGGTAGAGGTAGGGTTAGGGTTAGGGTTAGGGTTAGCCTTAGTGTTAGGGTTAGCGTTAGGGTTAGGGTTAGGGTTACGGTTAGCGTTAAGGGTAGGGTTAGGGTTAGGGTTAGGGTGAGCATTATGGTTAGGGTTACGGTTAGGGTTAGTGTTAGGGTTAGCGTTAGGTTTAGGGTTAGCGTTAGCATTACGGTTAGGGTTAGCGTTAGCGTTAGGGTTACTGTAAGGTTTAGGGTTAGGGTTGGGGTTATGGTTAGCGTTAGGGTTAGGGTTAGGGTTTGGGTTAGCGTTAGGGTTAGCGTTAGCGTTAGGGTTAAGGTTAGGGTTAGGGTTAGGATTAGGGTTAGGGATGCGTTAGCGTAAGGTTTAGGGTTAGGTTTACGGTTAGCGTTAGGTTTAGGGTTAGGGTTAGGGTTAGGTTTAGGGTTTGGGTTAGGGATAGCGTTAGGGTTAGGGTAAGGGTTAGGGTTAGCGTTAGCGTTAGGGTTAGGGTTAGCGTTAGCGTTAGGGTTAGGGTTAGGGTTAGGGTTAGCTTTAGGGTTAGGGTTAGGGTTAGCGTTAGGGTTAGTGTTAGCGTTAGGTTTAGGGTTAGCGTTAGCGTTAGGGTTAGGGTTAGCGTTAAGGTTAGGGTTAGCGTTAGGGTTTGGGTTAGGGTTAGGGTAGGGTTAGGGTTAGCGTTAGCGTTAGGGTTAGGGTTAGGGTTAGGGTTAGGTTTAGGGTTATTGTAATGTTAGGGTTAGGGTTAGCGTTAGCGTTAGGTTTAGGGTTAGGGTTAGGGATAGCGTCAGGGTTAGGGTTAGTGTTAGGATTAGGTTTACGGTTAGCGTTAGGGTTAGGGTTAGGGTTAGCGTTAGGGTTAGGGTTATGGTTAGGGTTAGCGTTAGCGTTAGGGATAGGGTTAGGGTTAGGGATAGGTTTAGGTTTAGCGTTAGGGTTAGGGTTAGGGTTAGGTCTAGCGTTAGTGTGAGCTTTAGGGTTAGGGTTAGTGTTAGGTTAGGGTTAGCGTCAGGGTTAGGGTTAGGGTTAGAGTTAGGGTTAGGGTTAGCGTTAGGGTTAGGGTTAGGGTTAGCGTTAGGGTTAGGGTTAGGGTTAGGGTTAGCGTCAGGGTTAGGGTTAGGGTTAGGGTTAGCGTTAGGGTTAGGGTTAGGGTTAGGGTTAGCGTTAGGGTTAGGGTTAGAGTTAGGGTTAGGGTTAGGGTTAGCGTTAGGGTTAGGGTTAGGGTTAGCGATAAGGTTAGGGTTAGTTTTAGGGTTAGCGTTAGCGTTAGGGTTAGGGTTAGCGTTAGGGTTAGGCTTAGCGTTAGGGTTTGGGTTAGGGTTAGGGTAGGGTTAGGGTTAGCGTTAGCGTTAGGGTTAGGGTTAGGGTTAGGGTTAGGTTTAGGGTTAGGGTAATGTTAGGGTTAGGGTTAGCGTTAGCGTTAGGTTTAGGGTTAGGGTTAGGGATAGCGTCAGGGTTAGGGTTAGTGTTAGGATTAGGTTTAGGGTTAGCATTAGGGTTAGGGTTAGGGTTAGCGTTAGAGTTAGGGTTATGGTTAGGTTTAGCGTTAGCGTTAGGGATAGGGTTAGGGTTAGGGATAGGTTAAGGGTTAGCGTTAGGGTTAGGGTTAGGGTTAGGTCTAGCGTTAGTGTGAGCTTTAGGGTTAGGGTTAGTGTTAGGGTTAGGGTTAGCGTCAGGGTTAGGATTAGGGTTAGAGTTAGGGTTAGGTTTAGCATTAGGGTTAGGGTTAGGGTTAGCGTTAGGGTTAGGGTTAGGGTTAGGGTTAGCGTCACGGTTAGGGTTAGGGTTAGGGTTAGCGTTAGGGTTAGGGTTAGGGTTAGGGTTAGCGTTAGGGTTAGGGTTAGAGTTAGGGTTAGGGTTAGGGTTAGCGGTAGGGTTAGGGTTAGGGTTAGCGATAAGGTTAGGGTTAGGGTTAGGGTTAGCGTTAGCGTTAGGGTTAGGGTTAGGGTTAGGGTTAGGGTTAGCGTTAGGGTCAGGTTTAGGGTTAGGATTAGGGTTCTCGTTAGAGTTAGGGTTAGGTTAAGGGTTAGGGTTAGGGTTAGCGTTAGGTTTAGGGTTAGCGTTAGCGTTAGGGTTAAGGTTAGGGTTAGCGTTAGTGTTAGGTTTAGGGTTAGGGTTATGGTTAGCGTTAGCGTTAGGGTTAGCGTTAGCGTTAGGGTTAGGGTTAGGTTTAGGGTTAGCGTTAGGGTTAGGGTTAGGGTTAGGGTTAGCGTTAGCGTTAGGGATAGGGTTAGGGTTAGTGTTAGGGTTAGGGTTAGCGTCAGGGTTAGGGTTAGGGTTAGAGTTAGGGTTAGGGTTAGGGTTAGCATTAGGGTTAGGGTTAGGGTTAGGGTTAGCGTTATGGTTAGGGTTAGGGTTAGGGTTAGGGTTAGCGTCAGTGTTAGGGTTAGGGTTAGGGTTAGCGTTAGGGTTAGGGTTAGGGTTAGGGTTAGCGTTAGGGTTAGGGTTAGAGTTAGGGTTAGGGTTAGGGTTAGCGTTAGGGTTAGGGTTAGGGTTAGCGATAAGGTTAGGGTTAGGGTTAGGGTTAGGGTTAGGGTTTGCGTTAGCGTTAGGGTTAGGGTTAGGGTTAGGGTTAGGGTTAGCGTTAGGGTTAGGTGTAGGGTTAGGATTAGGGTTCTCGTTAGCGTTAGGGTTAGGTTTTGGGTTAGGGTTATGATTTGCGTTAGCGTTCGGGTTACCGTTAGCGTTAGGGTTAGGGTTAGGTTTAGGGTTAGCGTTAGGGTTAGGGTTAGGGTTAGGGTTAGCGTTAGCGTTAGGGATAGGGTTAGGGTTAGGGATAGGTTTAGGGTTAGCGTTAGGGTTAGGGTTAGCGTTAGGTTTAGCTTTAGCGTTAGCTTTAGGGTTAGGGTTAGGGTTAGGGTTAGCGTCAGGGTTAGGGTTAGAGTTAGGGTTAGGGTTAGGGTTAGGGTTAGGGTTAGGGTTAGCGTTAGCGTTAGTGTTAGAGTTTGGGTTAGGGTTAGGGTTAGCGTTAGGGTTAGGGTTAGTGTTAGGGTTAGGGTTAGCGTCAGGGTTAGGGTTAGGGTTACCGTTAGCGTTAGGGTTAGGTTTAGTGTTAGGATTAGGTTTACGGTTAGCGTTAGGGTTAGGGTTAGGGTTAGCGTTAGGGTTAGGGTTATGGTTAGGGTTAGCGTTAGCGTTAGGGATAGGGTTAGGGTTAGGGATAGGTTTAGGTTTAGCGTTAGGGTTAGGGTTAGGGTTAGGTCTAGCGTTAGTGTGAGCTTTAGGGTTAGGGTTAGTGTTAGGTTAGGGTTAGCGTCAGGGTTAGGGTTAGGGTTAGAGTTAGGGTTAGGGTTAGCATTAGGGTTAGGGTTAGGGTTAGGGTTAGCGTTAGAGTTAGGGTTAGGGTTAGGGTTAGGGTTAGCGTCAGGGTTAGGGTTAGGGTTAGGGTTAGCGTTAGGGTTAGGGTTAGGGTTAGGGTTAGGGTTAGCGTTAGGGTTAGGGTTAGAGTTAGGGTTAGGGTTAGGGTTAGCGTTAGGGTTAGGGTTAGGGTTAACGATAAATTTAGGGTTAGTTTTAGGGTTAGCGTTAGCGTTAGGGTTAGGGTTAGCGTTAGGGTTAGGCTTAGCGTTAGGGTTTGGGTTAGGGTTAGGGTAGGGTTAGGGTTAGCGTTAGCGTTAGGGTTAGGGTTAGGGTTAGGGTTAGGTTTAGGGTTAGGGTAATGGTAGGGTTAGGGTTAGCGTTAGCGTTAGGTTTAGGGTTAGGGTTAGGGATAGCGTCAGGGTTAGGGTTAGTGTTAGGATTAGGTTTAGGGTTAGCGTTAGAGTTAGGGTTATGGTTAGGGTTAGCGTTAGCGTTAGGGATAGGGTTAGGGTTAGGGATAGGTTTAGGGTTAGCGTTAGGGTTAGGGTTAGGGTTAGGTCTAGCGTTAGTGTGAGCTTTAGGGTTAGGCTTAGTGTTAGGGTTAGGGTTAGCGTCAGGGTTAGGGTTAGGGTTAGAGTTAGGGTTAGGGTTAGCATTAGGGTTAGGGTTAGGGTTAGCGTTAGGGTTAGGGTTAGGGTTAGGGTTAGCGTCACGGTTAGGGTTAGGGTTAGGGTTAGCGTTAGGGTTAGGGTTAGGGTTAGGGTTAGCGTTAGGGTTAGGGTTAGAGTTAGGGTTAGGGTTAGGGTTAGCGTTAGGGTTAGGGTTAGGGTTAGCGATAAGGTTAGGGTTAGGGTTAGGGTTAGCGTTAGCGTTAGGGTTAGGGTTAGGGTTAGGGTTAGCGTTAGGGTCAGGTTTAGGGTTAGGATTAGGGTTCTCGTTAGAGTTAGGGTTAGGTTAAGGGTTAGGGTTAGGGTTAGCGTTAGGTTTAGGGTTAGCGTTAGCGTTAGGGTTAAGGTTAGGGTTAGCGTTAGGGTTAGGTTTAGGGTTAGGGTTATGGTTAGCGTTAGCGTTAGGGTTAGCGTTAGCGTTAGGGTTAGGGTTAGGTTTAGGGTTAGCGTTAGGGTTAGGGTTAGGGTTAGGGTTAGCGTTAGCGTTAGGGATAGGGTTAGGGTTAGTGTTAGGGTTAGGGTTAGCGTCAGGGTTAGGGTTAGGGTTAGAGTTAGGGTTAGGGTTAGGGTTAGCATTAGGGTTAGGGTTAGGGTTAGGGTTAGCGTTATGGTTAGGGTTAGGGTTAGGGTTAGGGTTAGCGTCAGTGTTAGGGTTAGGGTTAGGGTTAGCGTTAGGGTTAGGGTTAGGGTTAGGGTTAGCGTTAGGGTTAGGGTTAGAGTTAGGGTTAGGGTTAGGGTTAGCGTTAGGTTTAGGGTTAGGGTTAGCGATAAGGTTAGGGTTAGGGTTAGGGTTAGGGTTAGGGTTTGCGTTAGCGTTAGGGTTAGGGTTAGGGTTAGGGTTAGGGTTAGGGTTAGCGTTAGGGTTAGGTGTAGGGTTAGGATTAGGGTTCTCGTTAGCGTTAGGGTTAGGTTTAGGGTTAGGGTTAGGGTTAGCGTTAGGTTTAGGGTTAGCGTTAGCGTTAGGGTTAAGGTTAGGGTTAGGGTTAGCGTTAGGGTTAGGTTTAGGGTTAGGGTTATGATTTGCGTTAGCGTTCGGGTTACCGTTAGCATTAGGGTTAGGGTTAGGTTTAGGGTTAGCGTTAGGGTTAGGGTTAGGGTTAGGGTTAGCGTTAGCGTTAGGGATAGGGTTAGGGTTAGGGATAGGTTTAGGGTTAGCGTTAGGGTTAGGGTTGGGGTTAGGTTTAGCTTTAGCGTTAGCTTTAGGGTTAGGGTTAGGGTTAGGGTTAGCGTCAGGGTTAGGGTTAGAGTTAGGGTTAGGGTTAGGGTTAGGGTTAGGGTTAGGGTTAGGGTTAGCGTTAGCGTTAGTGTTAGAGTTTGGGTTAGGGTTAGGGTTAGCGTTAGGGTTAGGGTTAGTGTTAGGGGTTAGGGTTAGCGTCAGGGTTAGGGTTAGGGTTACCGTTAGCGTTAGGGTTAGGGTTAGGGTAAGCGTTAGCCTTCGGGTTAGGCTTAGGGTTAGTGTAAGGGTTAGGGTTAGGGTTAGGGTTAGCGTTAGGGTTAGGGTTAGGATTAGGGTTAGGTTTAGTGTTAGTGTTAGGGTTATCGTTAGGGTTAGGGTTAGGGTTAGGGTTAGGTTTAGCGTTAGCGTTAGTGTTTAGGTTAGTGTTAGGGTTAGGGTTAGCGTTAGTGTTATGGTTAGGGTTAGCGTTAGGTTTAGGGTTAGGGTTAGGGTTAGGGTTAGGGTAAGGGTTAGCCTTAGGGTTAGGGTTAGGGTTAGCGTTAGGGTTAGTGTTAGGGTTAGCGTTAGGCTTAGGGTTAGGGTTAGTGTTAGGGTTAGGGTTAGCGTTAGGGTTAGGGTTAGCGTTAGCGTTAGAGTTAGAGTTAGCGTTAGCGTTAGGGTTAGGGTTAGGGTTATTGTTAGTGTTATGGTTAGCGTAAGGGTTAGGGTTAGGGTTAGGGTTAGCGTTAGGGTTAGCGTTAGTGTTAGGGTTAAGGTTAGGTTTAGGGTTAGGGTTATCGTTAGGGTTAGGGTTAGGGTTAGGGGTAGCGTTAGGGTTAGGGTTTGGGTTAGCGTTAGGGTTAGGGTTAGGGTTGCGTTAGCGTTAGGGTTAGGGTTAGGGTTAGCGTTAGGTTTAGGGTCAGGGTTAGGGTTAGGGTTAGGTTTAGGGTTAATGTTAGGGTTAAGGTTAGCGTTAGGGTTAGTGTAAGGGTTAGGGTTAGGGTTAGCGTTAGGGTTAGGGTTAGCGTTAGGGTTAGGTTTAGCGTTAGGGTTAGGGTTAGGGTTAGGGTTAGCGTTAGGGTTAGGGTTAGGGTAGGGTTAGGGTTAGCGTTAGCGTTAGGGTTAGGGTTAGCGTTATCGTTAGGGTTAGGATTAGCGTTAGGTTTAGGGTTAGGGTTAGTGTTAGGGGTAGGGTTAGGGTTATAGTTAGGGTTAGGGTTAGGGTTAGCGTTAAGGTTAGGGTTAGGCTTAGCGTTAGCATTAGGGTTAGGGTTAGGGTTAGCGTTAGGGTTAGGGTTAGCGTTAGAGTTAGGGTTAGCGTTAGCGTTAGGGTTAGGGTTAGCGTTAGGGTTAGGGTTTGCGTTAGGGTTAGGGTTAGTATTAGGGTTAGGGTTAGGATTAGGGTTAGGGTTAGGGTTAGCGTTAGGGTTAGGGTTAGCGTTAAGGTTAGGGTTAGCGTTAAGGTTAGGGTTAGGGTTAGGGTTAGCATTAGCGTTAGGGTTAGGGTTAGGGTTAGGGTTAAGGTTAGGGTTACGGTTAGGGTTCGGGTTAGGGTTAGGGTTAGGGTTAGGGTTAGGGTTAGGTTTAGGTTAGCGTTATGTTTAGGGTAAGCGTTAACCTTCGGGTTAGGGTTAGGGTTAGGGTTAGCATTAGGGTTAGGGTTAGGTTTAGCGTTAGCATTAGGGTTTAGGTTTGGGTTAGGGTTAGGGTTAGCGTTAGGGTTAGGGTTAGCGTTAGTGTTAGGTTTAGGTTTAGGGTTAGGGGTTAAGGGTAGGGTTAGGGTTAGCGTCAGTGTTAGGTTTAGGGTTAGGGTTAGCGTTAGGGTTAGGGTTAGGGTTAGGGTTAGCGTTAGGGTTAGGGTTAGAGTTAGGGTTAGGGTTAGGTTTAGCGTTAGGGTTAGGGTTAGGGTTAGCGATAAGGTTAGGGTTAGGGTTACGGTTAGGGTTAGGGTTTGCGTTAGCGTTAGCGTTAGGGTTAGGGTTAGGGTTAGGGTTAGGTTTAGGGTTAGGGTTAGGGTTAGCGTTAGCGTTAGGGTTAGGGTTAGGGTTAGGGTTAGGGTTAGCGTTAGGGTCAGGTTTAGGGTTAGGATTAGGGTTCTCGTTAGAGTTAGGGTTAGGTTAAAGGTTAGGGTTAGGGTTAGCGTTAGGTTTAGGGTTAGCGTTAGCGTTAGGGTTAAGGTTAGGGTTAGCGTTAGTGTTAGGTTTAGGGTTAGGGTTATGGTTAGCGTTAGCGTTAGGGTTAGCGTTAGCGTTAGGGTTAGGGTTAGGTTTAGGGTTAGCGGTAGGGTTAGGGTTAGGGTTAGGGTTAGCGTTAGCGTTAGGGATAGGGTTAGGGTTAGTGTTAGGGTTAGGGTTAGCGTCAGGGTTAGGGTTAGGGTTAGAGTTAGGGTTAGGGTTAGGGTTAGCATTAGGGTTAGGGTTAGGGTTAGGGTTAGCGTTATGGTTAGGGTTAGGGTTAGGGTTAGGGTTAGCGTCAGTGTTAGGGTTAGGGTTAGGGTTAGCGTTAGGGTTAGGGTTAGGGTTAGGGTTAGCGTTAGGGTTAGGGTTAGAGTTAGGGTTAGGGTTAGGGTTAGCGTTAGGGTTAGGGTTAGGGTTAGCGATAAGGTTAGGGTTAGGGTTACGGTTAGGGTTAGGGTTTGCGTTAGCGTTAGCGTTAGGGTTAGGGTTAGGGTTAGGGTTAGGTTTAGGGTTAGGTTTAGGGTTAGCGTTAGCGTTAGGGTTAGGGTTAGGGTTAGGGTTAGGGTTAGCGTTAGGGTCAGGTTTAGGGTTAGGATTAGGGTTCTCGTTAGAGTTAGGGTTAGGTTAAAGGTTAGGGTTAGGGTTAGCGTTAGGTTTAGGTTTAGCGTTAGCGTTAGGGTTAAGGTTAGGGTTAGCGTTAGTGTTAGGTTTAAGGTTAGGGTAATGGTTAGCGTTAGCGTTAGGGTTAGCGTTAGCGTTAGGGTTAGGGTTAGGTTTTAGGGTTAGCGTTAGGGTTAGGGTTAGGGTTAGGGTTAGCGTTAGCGTTAGGGATAGGGTTAGGGTTAGTGTTAGGGTTAGGGTTAGCGTCAGGGTTAGGGTTAGGGTTAGAGTTAGGGTTAGGGTTAGGGTTAGCATTAGGGTTAGGGTTAGGGTTAGGGTTAGCGTTATGGTTAGGGTTAGGGTTAGGGTTAGGGTTAGCGTCAGTGTTAGGGTTAGGGTTAGGGTTAGCGTTAGGGTTAGGGTTAGGGGTTAGGGTTAGCGTTAGGATTAGGGTTAGAGTTAGGGTTAGGGTTAGGGTTAGCGTTCGGGTTAGGGTTAGGGTTAGCGATAAGGTTAGGGTTAGGGTTAGGGTTTGCGTTAGCGTTAGGGTTAGGGTTAGGGTTAGGGTAGGGTTAGCGTTAGGGTTAGGTGTAGGGTTAGGATTAGGGTTCTCGTTAGCGTTAGGGTTAGGTTTAGGGTTAGGGTTAGGGTTAGCGTTAGGTTTAGGGTTAGCGTTAGCGTTAGGGTTAAGGTTAGGGTTAGGGTTAGCGTTAGGGTTAGGTTTAGGGTTAGGGTTATGATTTGCGTTAGCGTTCGGGTTACCGTTAGCGTTAGGGTTAGGGTTAGGTTTAGGGTTAGCGTTAGGGTTAGGGTTAGGGTTAGGGTTAGCGTTAGCGTTAGGGATAGGGTTAGGGTTAGGGATAGGTTTAGGGTTAGCGTTAGGGTTTAGGGTTAGGGTTAGGTTTAGCTTTAGCGTTAGCTTTAGGGTTAGGGTTAGGGTTAGGGTTAGCGTCAGGGTTAGGGTTAGAGTTAGGGTTAGGGTTAGGGTTAGGGTTAGGGTTAGGGTTAGCGTTAGCGTTAGTGTTAGAGTTTGGGTTAGGGTTAGGGTTAGCGTTAGGGTTAGGGTTAGTGTTAGGGTTAGGGTTAGCGTCAGGGTTAGGGTTAGGGTTACCGTTAGCGTTAGGGTTAGGGTTAGTGTTAGGATTATTTTTATGGTTAGCGTTAGGGTTAGGGTTAGGGTTAGCGTTAGGGTTAGGGTTATGGTTAGGGTTAGCGTTAGCGTTAGGGATAGGGTTAGGGTTAGGGATGGTTTAGGTTTAGCGTTAGGGTTAGGGTTAGGGTTAGGTCTAGCGTTAGTGTGAGCTTTAGGGTTAGGGTTAGTGTTAGGTTAGGGTTAGCGTCAGGGTTAGGGTTAGGGTTAGAGTTAGGGTTAGGGTTAGCATTAGGGTTAGGGTTAGGGTTAGGGTTAGCGTTAGGGTTAGGGTTAGGGTTAGGGTTAGGGTTAGCGTCAGGGTTAGGGTTAGGGTTAGGGTTAGCGTTAGGGTTAGGGTTAGGGTTAGGGTTAGGGTTAGCGTTAGGGTTAGGGTTAGAGTTAGTGTTAGGGTTAGGGTTAGCGTTAGGGTTAGGGTTAGGGTTAACGATAAATTTAGGGTTAGTTTTAGGGTTAGCGTTAGCGTTAGGGTTAGGGTTAGCGTTAGGGTTAGGCTTAGCGTTAGGGTTTGGGTTAGGGTTAGGGTAGGGTTAGGGTTAGCGTTAGCGTTAGGGTTAGGGTTAGGGTTAGGGTTAGGTTTAGGGTTAGGGTAATGGTAGGGTTAGGGTTAGCGTTAGCGTTAGGTTTAGGGTTAGGGTTAGGGATAGCGTCAGGGTTAGGGTTAGTGTTAGGATTAGGTTTAGGGTTAGCATTAGGGTTAGGGTTAGGGTTAGCGTTAGAGTTAGGGTTATGGTTAGGGTTAGCGTTAGCGTTAGGGATAGGGTTAGGGTTAGGGATAGGTTTAGGGTTAGCGTTAGGGTTAGGGTTAGGGTTAGGTCTAGCGTTAGTGTGAGCTTTAGGGTTAGGCTTAGTGTTAGGGTTAGGGTTAGCGTCAGGGTTAGGGTTAGGGTTAGAGTTAGGGTTAGGGTTAGCATTAGGGTTAGGGTTAGGGTTAGCGTTAGGGTTAGGGTAGGGTTAGGGTTAGCGTCACGGTTAGGGTTAGGGTTAGGGTTAGCGTTAGGGTTAGGGTTAGGGTTAGGGTTAGCGTTAGGGTTAGGGTTAGAGTTAGGGTTAGGGTTAGGGTTAGCGTTAGGGTTAGGGTTAGGGTTAGCGATAAGGTTAGGGTTAGGGTTAGGGTTAGCGTTAGCGTTAGGGTTAGGGTTAGGGTTAGGGTTAGCGTTAGGGTCAGGTTTAGGGTGAGGATTAGGGTTCTCGTTAGAGTTAGGGTTAGGTTAAGGGTTAGGGTTAGGGTTAGCGTTAGGTTTAGGGTTAGCGTTAGCGTTAGGGTTAGGTTAGGGTTAGCGTTAGGGTTAGGTTTAGGGTTAGGGTTATGGTTAGCGTTAGCGTTAGGGTTAGCGTTAGCGTTAGGGTTAGGGTTAGGTTTAGGGTTAGCGTTAGGGTTAGGGTTAGGGTTAGGGTTAGCGTTAGCGTTAGGGATAGGGTTAGGGTTAGTGTTAGGGTTAGGGTTAGCGTCAGGGTTAGGGTTAGGGTTAGAGTTAGGGTTAGGGTTAGGGTTAGCATTAGGGTTAGGGTTAGGGTTAGGGTTAGCGTTATGGTTAGGGTTAGGGTTAGGGTTAGGGTTAGCGTCAGTGTTAGGGTTAGGGTTAGGGTTAGCGTTAGGGTTAGGGTTAGGGTTAGGGTTAGCGTTAGGGTTAGGGTTAGAGTTAGGGTTAGGGTTAGGGTTAGCGTTAGGGTTAGGGTTAGGGTTAGCGATAAGGTTAGGGTTAGGGTTAGGGTTAGGGTTAGGGTTTGCGTTAGCGTTAGGGTTAGGGTTAGGGTTAGGGTTAGGGTTAGCGTTAGGGTTAGGTGTAGGGTTAGGATTAGGGTTCTCGTTAGCGTTAGGGTTAGGTTTAGGGTTAGGGTTAGGGTTAGCGTTAGGTTTAGGGTTAGCGTTAGCGTTAGGGTTAAGGTTAGGGTTAGGGTTAGCGTTAGGGTTAGGTTTAGGGTTAGGGTTATGATTTGCGTTAGCGTTCGGGTTACCGTTAGCGTTAGGGTTAGGGTTAGGTTTAGGGTTAGCGTTAGGGTTAGGGTTAGGGTTAGGGTTAGCGTTAGCGTTAGGGATAGGGTTAGGGTTAGGGATAGGTTTAGGGTTAGCGTTAGGGTTAGGGTTAGGGTTAGGTTTAGCTTTAGCGTTAGCTTTAGGGTTAGGGTTAGGGTTAGGGTTAGCGTCAGGGTTAGGGTTAGAGTTAGGGTTAGGGTTAGGGTTAGGGTTAGGGTTAGGGTTAGGGTTAGGGTTAGCGTTAGCGTTAGTGTTAGAGTTTGGGTTAGGGTTAGGGTTAGCGTTAGGGTTAGGGTTAGTGTTAGGGTTAGGGTTAGCGTCAGGGTTAGGGTTAGGGTTACCGTTAGCGTTAGGGTTAGGGTTAGGGTAAGCGTTAGCCTTCGGGTTAGGCTTAGGGTTAGGGTAAGGGTTAGGGTTAGGGTTAGGGTTAGGGTTAGCGTTAGGGTTAGGGTTAGGATTAGGGTTAGGTTTAGTGTTAGTGTTAGGGTTATCGTTAGGGTTAGGGTTAGGGTTAGGGTTAGGTTTAGCGTTAGCGTTAGTGTTTAGGTTAGTGTTAGGGTTAGCGTTAGTGTAATGGTTAGGGTTAGCGTTAGGTTTAGGGTTAGGGTTAGGGTTAGGGTTAGGGTAAGGGTTAGCCTTAGGGTTAGGGTTAGGGTTAGCGTTAGGGTTAGTGTTAGGGTTAGCGTTAGGCTTAGGGTTAGGGTTAGTGTTAGGGTTAGGGTTAGCGTTAGGGTTAGGGTTAGCGTTAGCGTTAGAGTTAGAGTTAGCGTTAGCGTTAGGGTTAGGGTTAGGGTTATTGTTAGTGTTATGGTTAGCGTAAGGGTTAGGGTTAGGGTTAGGGTTAGCGTTAGGGTTAGCGTTAGTGTTAGGGTTAAGGTTAGGTTTAGGGTTAGGGTTATCGTTAGGGTTAGGGTTAGGGTTAGGGGTAGCGTTAGGGTTAGGGTTTGGGTTAGCGTTAGGGTTAGGGTTAGGGTTGCGTTAGCGTTAGGGTTAGGGTTAGGGTTAG